>NC_061487.1:12621994-12924494 GCF_022539355.2 Hippoglossus stenolepis | reverse complement strand
CACATAGTATTAGAGTATGGTATTTATCTAGCACTTTTCAAGATGAAGCACAACATACAGAAACACAGCACTGAGGTATAATGATAAATGTACAAGTATAATGCTGTTATGAATAAAATGTATCAAAATAAAGCTTGGTTAAAAAGATACATATAGTATAAAATATGCTACATTAAGGCAGGGGAAATTAAGTAAAGTAATTTGCAAGGTGCAATGCAAATATATAAGATAATCTCATATGAAGTGAATATGTACTGTATTTCTGTAAATTTCTGTAAAGGCTCATATGAATATATAAAACTATCCAGAAATGAATCCAAAACATCTGGGATACGAAGGTCACCCTTTTGCACATTAGGATCCAGAGTCTGCACAGTAGCGATTGGGGGACGAAGCCACAGTCAGTACACCAGCTCAATCAATCACTTTCAGCTGTCAATCATGACATGACAGTTTCTATAGCTTCAATTAACTCATTAAAACCAACATTACCAGGACAATTAACAGTTGAACATATGCCAGAAACCATGTTTGAGTTATTTGTAATGTACTTTTTAATTTCGGTCCATGTCCCATCCACCAACATAGAGGAGGCCGGCTTTATAACCTATACTGCAGCCGGCCACCAGGCGGTGATTAAGACACTTTGGATTCCCTTTTGGGAAGCAGTCATGCCATCCATCTGATCTATGGGTTGTCCCTCTGAACTACATTTCCCAGGGTGCTCGGTAACACACCCTACAAGCTTGAAGACATGAGTTGTCAAGAAGAAAAAAAGAAAGAAAGAAAGAAAGAGTGAAACAGGTGATATGTTTTATTTTTATAGCTGGGATGTATTTCAATCTGAAGCTTTCGATTGGCCAGATAGTGTAGGGGGCGTGGCCGAGGCTGTGAACTACACTTACCGACATAACTCGTTTCCTTCACTCCTCCAGTTCCAGGAAGTTCACTCCGGGTTGAAGTGTCTGCAGACGGTGACAGTCCCTGCTCACTGTTGACAGGAAGCAGGCTGGACTCACTCTGCAGCCTCCCGACAGGATTGTGACTGAACCTGCACGAGGAGACGAGGTAGGTGTCAGACAAGTGGCCTCTGTCGACGTCTCCGTCCTAAACTCTACCTGAATATCTATTTAAAGCTGTCTACGCATGTGACGCAGGCTCGGTGTGTTTATTACGCAGCGTGCAGAAGTAAAAGTAGACTTGGATCCATAACGTCTCATTCAAGTTAAAGGTTTTTTAAGTGTTTGTTTAACAACTTGTTTTAAAAAAGGTCAATATAAAGAAGTCTTTTCCTACAAATAGTCAGTAGTACTTTTATTGTGATAGTCCTTGGCATCAAACTCATCTTCCCCTTATCAGCACATGACAGATGACTAGATATAAAGGTGTGTGCTGAATGTCACACGGTTATTACTTAATCATAAAGTCACTTATCTACAATAGTGAAAACCAGTAATTTCCTTTGTTGAGCATAAACCAGTAAGTTCAGTCTGTTGACTCTTCAGCTCACAGACAAATATATCAGATTGGTTGCCAACCAGCATGACTTGCATTTGTTGTTTGGACACAGAATGGCTGCTCTGGGTCGTCTGAGGCAGTGCCACTCCACTGCCAACGCCATCTCTAACTTTCACACCAGCAGCCGGGCCTCTGCCAAGGAGCACCACAAAATGCTTGTGCTCGGGGGAGGCAGCGGGGGCATCACAATGAGTGCCCGGATGAAGAGGATGATGGGAGCTGGGAACGTCGCCGTCATAGAGCCCAGCGAGGCAAGGATCCACTAGTTTGTGCCCCAGACCATAATACAAACTGTGATGTATAAAACTTTGCTTTCATATGTCCTGCAGAAAACATAATACTATCTTCTGTCATACCAAACTGTTAAAGTCTTTCTTTTCATTTTGTTCTCAGATGCACTACTATCAGCCAATATGGACCCTGGTCGGTGCCGGTGCAAAATCTATAGCCTCGTCCGGTCGACCCACTGCCAGCGTTATGCCTTCTGGAGTGAAGTGGGTGAAATCTAAAGTTCAGGAAATAAACCCAGAAACAAATACTGTCCGCACAGAGGATGGAACTGAAGTATGTTTGCTTTAGGGAACTATAACAATGACTGTGTACACATTGAAGTTATAAAATTTGTCAATGATCATCTACTGGCTTTTTGCACTGAGCGGCCGATTGAATTTGAAGCTGAAGCCGACCATCTAGCCCTGTCTTTCACATTGCAGATCTCCTATGAGTATTTGATTGTGGCTCTTGGATTACAACTGCATTACGAGAAGGTGAATTAATGCTTTCGGTCTTTTGCAGCTTTATATACAGTAATTACAACTGCACTTATGTCCCAGGAAACTTATGGTTTTCTTAAACACAGATCAAAGGACTACCAGAGGGGTTTGACTATCCAAAGATTGGGTCAAACTACTCAGTGCAAACTGTGGACAAAACATGGAGAGCTCTGCAGAACTTCACCGAGGGCAACGCTGTGTTTTCTTTCCCAGATACTCCTGTGAAATGTGCCGGAGCGCCACAGAAGATCATGTACCTAACAGATGCCTATCTCAGGAAGGTACTTGCATTTCGGGATGTAACAATAATTTGGTTTATTTTCCCTGATCTCTCAGATTTCGTCAAGATTTCTTTTTATGTTTATTTTCAAGACAGGAAAAAGGGCCAAGGCCAATATAATATACAACACATCGCTCCCTGTGCTGTTTGGCGTCAAGAAGTATGCTGACTCGTTGTGGGAGATTGTGAAAAGCCGTGACATACACGTGAACCTGAGGCAGAACCTGATTGAAGTGCGGGCAGACAAACAGGAAGCTGTGTTTGAAAACCTTGACAAACCCGGAGAAACAAATGTCATTGAGGTATTTGTGTTACTGTACCTCCTCATTATCTTTAAATATGGTGTTGTATAGACTACTTACCTCTGTGGTTTGTCATTTGCTTTCTATTTAAATCCTGAAATAATAATGCAGTGTTTTTGTCTGTATAGTGTCTGTATGGTATCAACATACTAGTTTATCTTTTGTTTCAATTTGCACCTAAATACATGACAAATTAGGAGAAGAGACCAGAGTAGTAACCCTTGACCTTCGCTGTTCTTCTTCATCAGTATGAAATGCTTCACGTCACACCACCAATGGGACCCAACTTGGTGATTAAAGGCAGTCCACTGGCCGATGTGGCCGGCTGGTTGGACGTCAACAAAGACACTCTCCAACATAATACGTATCCAAATGTGTTTGGGATCGGAGACTGTACCAGCCTGCCCACGTCCAAAACTGCTGCCGCTGTCGGTAAGTGATGATTCAGTCACAAGTGTGAACATTGCAGCAACACATTACTGGAAAGTACACTGTTGCTGCGTACTGTTAGTCATGTTTTATCTACCGTTAACTGCCGGTTTATTTTGTAATTTGATGGTTATTGTGTTCCACGGGTGAATTACACAACCAACTATTTACACACGACTGTAAAAGAGTGCACCACACCCTGTGACACTTGTAATGTAGAGATTGACCGACTCTCCCACCTCATCAGTCTCAAGTTCACTTTGTGTTTAACACAGTGGTTTAACAGATTAGTATGTTAAGATACCGATTCAAGTTTTTAGTGTAAGCAAGGTAACATGCTGAACATTACTACTTAACTAATGTCCTAACAAAGGTAGTTTTCATTGTTGTATTTCAGTGAGCTCACTACAGATGTGATCTCTTTTTGTTGGCTACTGATGAGGACTGAAGATTATTGTACAAACAACTTTGTTTTAAACATAACCTTGCTTTCAGACATGAACTCCGGAAAATGTCTGGAAAATTGGGTCCGGACATTTTCTGGAGATTGTTGTTACAAACTCCGCTGCAGAAATCACATGTTTTTGTTTACAGCACATCGATGCTGGCTGTTATCTCCAAAAGCTCACGAATCTCGTTGTCTTTCCAAGATGACATCTCCAGTGGTGTCTTCTACGCAAATGGCACCAGATATATTTGTATTATTTTTTTATTTTTTTCACTTATGCCTCTGTAACGGGCATCAGCATGCTCACTCACTCGCTGTGAATTTTCCCAACATTTTCCTGCTGTATTCTCACATGGGCTGCTCGGACATTTTACATGGGGGGCGTGCAGGAAAACTTCCAGAAAATGTCCAGAGAAACTGACTCTGACATTTCCCTTTTCACATACAGCCCCACTAGTATGATTTTGAGGAATAATAATAAGTAGTAGCTTTTCTCTCTGGTGTGGAATCAACATTATGGCGGTCTAAAGCTGCTGTCATGTGAGCAGAATAATAACAAGGAATTATAGTAGTGTGGCTCCGTCCTTTTATTGAAGAGCCCACTAAAACTACAGTCAAAGCATCTAGTTGACGCTTACTTCCAAACAAATGACACTCCAGATACTTTGTTGGAAAATCTCGATTGAAACGTTCTTCTTATAGTGGAAACTAAACAGATGAAATTAGTTCACTAATCTATTAAAGATCAGTGGATTGGAGTATGAGCATGCTTGAAGACTATTGTGCTCCTCACTCTTTATCTTCAACAAAAAAAAAATAAACAAGCAGAGTTAGCACATTAACCCTTCAGCCAATCAAAGGCCAGGACTGTCTACACTCCCAATAGGTCCCAGTCAAGCCACGGGCTGCAATTATTTTGTGGAACTGTCTATTCTTATCAAATGAAGCGTTTTAGAAAACAAATATTTCACTAACAAATTACTTTTCTTTTCCCATTACTCTCCTTTATGTCCCAACTACCTGCACAGAGCTGGTGAATCTGAATTTTGCTTTCATCCACCATAGACGTGAAATGAGCTGCAAGACAGTACTAAACATGGAATCATTCCCCTCCCTTGACATGTTCCAAAATCTTTTAAAACAGTTTTCATACAACAATGTCATTGCACGTAAAATGTGTTTTCCATAATTCATTTTTGCCATTGATTCCTGCATGCTTCCATGTCTGTGGTGTATTTGAATCTGTCCGTTTTAGTGTGTTATTATGTGTTATCTCTCCCTGCTTGTATTCATCTATGAAACTTTTTATTTCATTGCTGCTCATCTTGACCAGGACTCCCTGTATCCCAATGGGACCATCCTGGTTAAATAAAGGATACATTTAATTTTAAAAGTTCCCTCAAGCAAACATTTATAGATTTTTTTTCTCTAAAATTTTTCTCTCATTTGTAGCTGCGCAGTCAGCCATCCTGAACAGAACCATCAGCAAAGTACTGAAAAATGAGAAGCCAGATAGGAAGGTGAAGTGGCAGATAAACATCAACTTTGAACTGTTTTATAACTTCCCTGTTGGAAGTGTCTCTGTTACAAAATCTGCAAATACATGATCAGTGATCTTGTTTACAGTATGATGGCTACACGTCATGTCCGCTGGTTACGAGCTACAACACCGTCATCCTGGCAGAGTTTGACTACAACGGACAACCACTGGAAACGTTCCCCATCAACCAGGCCAAAGAAAGACGATCAATGTACCACATGAAAGCTGATTTAATGCCTCATCTCTATTGGCACGGCCTTCTCAGGTATTTATACACTGTGGTTGAGCAATAACGTGCTGATAGCTTGTAGCACTGAATCATTCCAACAAATTTACTACTTCTCTCTTCATTTCTCTCTCTTCTCTAAGGGGCCTGTGGGGTGGACCTGGACCATACAGGAAACTCTTTCATCTCGGGATGAAATGAAACTTAATTATCAGTTTACATGTTCAGAGTTACATTTCATTATATGACATTTCTAGTGTGAAAAAAAAGCATGAAATTCATAATACCTTAATGGATAAATAGTGATTTAAGTGTAATCCAACTATGAAGTTAGCAATGTCTGACACTTATAAACCCACTAATGATTATATTGATGTAAAAACTTAAATTGTTAATGAAAAATTATAAATATATACTCAGTATAGTTTTAACCTTGTACTTTATGGTGTTTTAAATCGCATATTATAACAACAATATCGATATTGATATATTGCATAAGGCTTTGCTTTTCTGTAATAATAATTTCAGTCTCAGATAATTATTGTGACACTCACTGATTTTTCTTCAGCTATTTTTCTGCACAACTGATGCAGAAAGATGCTTAGGAAGCAAATGTTTCTTTCAGTTTATTTATGTTATAGCCGACTGGTTGATTGATTGAATACCACTGTCCTTGTTTGAAGCATCAAAATTCATCAGTGAAACAGGGTTCAAATCAACTAATTTATTCATGCAAACCACAGGAATATTGCCCAGCTGCTGACTTTGATTTTTGGTTGGACTTTTGATTAATTCATTATCATATAGTTCATTATTGTTTTTATACTGCTTTCCAGGCAGCCAGTTTGTTTCAGGGTCATGAAATTCACCTTGCAGAGCCTAGAACTTAATTGACATTTTGTTTTATTAAAGGATTGTTGTTAGTTGTGTGTTGTTTGCAAGACGATGCCGCTACAGTATGTGTTTCAGAAAATCCATGTCGCCACTGAGCTATGACGGCGGACACACAAATTAAAACTTCACTTTTTACACCATGAACCAGGGGCCATCTTTTTTTTTTAAATAAACAAACAAGTCACTTACTCACAATACTATTATAGAGCTTTTATTTTGAAAATTTGTGAACTTGGGTCCAGAGATCGTCAATTGCTTAACAGACCTCTGAAATATCTGACGTTTCAATTTAGGAAAAAATAACAGCTCAGTGAATCATTCAAACTTATACCTAAACCTGTAACATAGCAAATTCAGCTTCATTTTATGAAAAACATCACTGCAGATAAACTAGGTAGGATGAACGCAAAGTTTTCTAAATTCACTCTACACCATAGACTGTTTATAAAAAGCTCTGCACAAAGTGTCCAGCACACAAACAATAACAAAATGACGTATATTCACACAAAGAGACGGGCAAGTTTAAGTGAAATTTGAAAAGGTCTTTGCCACACTAATGTTAAAACTAATGATAACGATCTGAGTTAGAAAAAAAAATGAATGAATGAAATAAAACAACAGATCATGGAACATGGAACAGGGGCTGCAGGTGCACCAGTGTGAACCAGTGTGAGCGTGCAGTCCCACCGCAGCACCAGCAGGGACTCGGTGCGGTAGTGAGCCCCGGTGCAGCTGCTCTCGCTCTAAAGCCATTTTCCTCCGCTCTCCGCCACGTTGGTTCCCTGACGCGCGTGTCGCATTCTCCTGCGTTGTGTTTGTGAAGAGGCGGGAAATGGCGTCCACGCACAGACATGGTTGATCTGTGACCAGCCACCGAGCGACACTCACCGCTGCCAGCGACAACCACGGCCCGACATCCACCAGCTGGGCCGCCACGGTCGCCGCCGAGAGCCGACCACGCTGCAGCAGGGGTCCGCGAGCTTTCCGGGTCATCGGTAAGCAACAAACAACGTCAACATGTAAACAAAAAGAAAAGGGTTCGTCCTCCGCCGCTGCTACATAGCGGCTAACGTTAGCCTAGCGAAGGGGGCGTAGTCTAATGGCTGAACATAGTTATGGAGGCAAACAAAATAGCCACCGCGCGGCTAGCTGTCATTTAGCTTTATACTAACAATGGATTCGTGGGTAGTTTGCGTGTTAAACACACGTATGTCATGTGGGACACGTGTAGGGGGGGCTGAAGTGAACACTGTCACCGCTTTGCTTCTGCTGCCTTCGGCGTTTGTGTTAGCCTGGAAGCTAACTACACTGTAGCTACCTGCGCTAACCACGGAACCCATTGACAGCGGCCGGTTCACGGGGTGATTGATCACAGTTGACCGCTGACATTAGCGGACATTACGGCCACACACACGTGGGACCACCGCTTCTCACAATGGTAGACGCTGTGGTCCGCGACGGCTGATAGCAGCAGGTGGCTAATGCTAGCGCTAGCTGTTGTTAACGCAGCCTGTCCGATGTTACATAACGATAGACAGCGGTGCTGTGAGGTCATCACATGTGGATTAAATACAGTTACCGTACAAATATGCAGCTTTATTGACCACATGTGAAAACACCAGCTTTATTTGAACACATCAAATGTTCACATCTCCGAGTTGCACTGTTTATCACGTACACTGACAGGTCTGACTCATCCGCTATGGACGGCAACTCGTGCTCTTAACTTTGTTGTGACAACCAAACATGAAATGATCTTAATTGATTTGATCATCAGGTTCAGACAATCCAGTCGGACGTGACTGAATATATTGAGGCACCAGTGAAGATATCATTGTGATTATACACAGTCTGACAAGTAACAAGAGACTGGAGCTCAGAGATGTTCCACATTATGTTTGTTTGAGGTCATTCAAAAACAATGCTTCCTTCACATAGTTTATCTTTGTCACAAGTTTTATAGTCACATCTGTATCTGCATTAAATATCTGTTGGGCCGTGTCTGAGAGCTGTTCAGTCACCAACATAATCTGTTTTAATTCATTTCTGTACTTATGTTGGTGGAATGGCTGAGTTTGGCTTTTATTCAACAGAACAGTTTTCTGCTTAATATTACAAAAGAAATGTACACTGAAATTATAGCCTTTTTAAGATTATAACCAGGCAGTCAAACATAAACGCTTATATTCCAGCAAAAGCAGGAATGTTAACTTATGACATTGACGAATGTTTGGTATCAAACCGGTAAAATGATTTCTAAAGAATAATTTTATTTCATGACGCCCTTCTAAACACCCCACAATACATAAATAAACACATGAATCTGTTGCAGTTCAATGCAAAAACTCTGCCATAAATTCTACAAAGTTCATTATGTAAATTTGTTGTTGACATTGTGGAAAATATGTAAACGTAATTAAACATTTTAAAAGATTCATCATGAAGGTTATAGTTGAAGGTGCCATTGCTTGACTACATTATATTAAAGTGTTACTAATTTGTACACACACAAGAAGGGAGCCAAATACTTGAAACAACTCTGAATATAATGTTGACCTGTACAAATAATCATTCTGTATTGAATGTCTTAAATTATCACCAATATTAAATCAACATTTCTCTTGTTTGTTTTTTTCCTCCTCAGATTTTTCTATGTGACGGTGGAGCATGATGAGGCTGAGAGTGCGTAAAGCTCCTCAGCAGCCAAACTTAGGGCGTCGAACCCAGCCAACCCCGGCCAAACGGAAACACTGTGAAGTGGAGCCATCCTCGGTGAGAGGTCGAGGCAAAATGCAGAAGAATGAAACAGGCCTGTTCTCCACAATAAAGAAATTCATACGTGGAAATGCTGTCAAGGTGAGCACGCATCTGGATCCACTGCTGCTCTTGTGCCATTTAGTTTGTACTGCTTTAACATGATCATACGCTCTAAGGTTACACAGACACACACTCCCTGTTTGTAGACACAGAGCAGCTCTTCAGCTGTATTTTGTGCTGATAAAGTGAAAGTGGGACTCACATGAGTTGTGTTTTGAGACCCATAAACTTCAAACACAACCAACATTGTTTCCCACCAGGCTTTTTACAAGTTTCTGTGAACGTCTTCTGTATTCAGTTTGGCAGCTGTTGCACATAATAATATTAAATGGTTAGCCACTGCTGCTTGTTTCAATTATTTAATACTTAAGTTAGTCAAACTTGTGTCAACAGCAAAAGTCGAGCACATAATGAGAATTTATCTAAAAACAAAACTTTTTCCCACTGAAGAAATTGCTCTCCTTTGTCTATAGATCCTTTCAGACATGCACCTCAGTACCTCTTGACAATTTAACCTCCCGGGTCACTTTTACACAAACGTCTTGCTATATCTCACAAAGTGAATCCCATTTTTAGCCTTAATTTTTTTATTTAGTCAGAAGGTCGGTGGTTTGATCCAAGTCTTTCAACGCTTCCGTCTTCCAAGTGTCCAAGTGGCAATATACTTAATATACGTCCCCTGCTGACGGCTGTGTGTTACTGATGTGTGATAGGGAAAGTGATGCATTGTGAGAATGTGTGTGAATGACAAAAACTGTACTGTACCGCGCGGTGAGTGTTCAAGACACAATATAAATACAGACATTTACCAATAGGTTTAGTAGTAAGTTTGAGTATAAGCCACACAAAGAAAAAACTGTAGGTTTTGAATTATCAAATATTAAATGTTTTTTTAATTATTTTTAATGGCAAAGTTGAGAATAATTACCAAGATTTGCCATTTCTATACAACTTTGATGTGATGTCCACAGAACTATTTCCGTTTCATGTCTCCTCCGGCCTGATATGTCATTCTGAAGCAGGGGGGGGATCAGTCGGACTCAGTGTCTTCTCTTATGCATGTTTTTGTGAGCAAACATAGTTTGTAGACCAGATACTAGTCAAGAGTTTCTCCTTGTGAAAGATCGTGTGGTGTGTGACCCCCGCCTCGTGTTGTATGAACTCACAATGACTCCCGATCACATGGCCGCAAACTGCGTAGTGAGAGCTGCACAGTGATCAGACAACTTTGAAAGTTGTGTCGTGTGACTTGTGACATGTACAGAGAGAAATTTAGTGTGTTCTTGTTTGCTAACAATTGTTGTTTAGTGAATTGTGACAGTTTCCCAGAGTTAAGATGACATTTTCATGTCTTTTCTTTCTTTCTTTTTTGTCCATCCCTTTTTCCTCCCACAGGTTGAGCAGGAAATCCCCGCCAAGAGGAGTCGTATCGATTGTAATTCTGATAGCAATCTCATTACTTCAACACCACAGACTAGAGGCCTTTCCAATAAAACCGTCTCCAGAGTTTGCCGGAAAACTCCAAATAAAGGTAAGTCAGTCCGAGTAGGAAGTGTGATTTGGTTCATCTTGACTGCAGCTTCACAAGTTGAATGGTTACAAAAAAGGTCACCATATACAGAAAATTATACATAAATTGTTGGGGTTAATATTCAAGAAATGTTTCTTTATTTTTTAGACACAATGACGTGCAGCAGTAAACCCATTAAACCAAATGGTAAACTAGAGGCCCCTGTTGAGCCAGCAAGCAGCCCAACACGCACCACCCTGCTGGGAACCATCTTCTCTCCCGTCTTCAACTTTTTCTCACCAGCGACGAAAACCGGTAAGGCAAAAATAATCCTCAAATACGTGTCCCAAACTATATAGTTTCGGAAAGTTTAAAACTATAATGACTGCTCTTCCCTTTTGTGTTCCCTCTTTTAAGCCACTCCTGGTTCAGACTCTCCTGGCCAAGCGATAGAGGCAGAGGAGATCATGAAACATCTGGACATTGAGCAGGCAGAAGAAATGCCCAGCAGCACTCTCACGTCCACAGAGGCCATCACAACGTGTCACACCGACCCCATGTTGCCGCCGAGGCTTCAGATCTCCTCTGACACAACCATAGAACAAGCGGAGATTGTCACTGAAACCGACATGCCCCCGTTAACAGGTAGGACCGCTCTAACATTAAGTCAAGCTTTGTACTTGTAAGCTGGGAAACTTTCTTGACATGAGCAGAGGCAGTTAATGTGATGGATAATTTGTGTCAGGCACCGTTATGACGTGTTCTTACAAGTTTATTGCATGTTTTATTTTCACTGCCAGCAGTTCAAACCTGAGTCAAAGGCTAACTGCTGACGGTTCTCATTACTTCCACCATGGAGGCTCTGTCATTGCCATGTATCTGTTTGTCTGTCAGCAGGATTATTCAACAACTACTGAAATGATTTTCATGAAATTGCATGAAGCAAGAAGGAACCCATTACATTTTAGATCAGATACGGATCAGGGCGGCAGGTCCAGAAATTCTTTTCTCTTTCTGTAACATGGAAAGATAGGATGATCACAAACAAGCAAACAAATCAGTTAGCTAACCTTCGCCTCCCGTTCATTTCCAATCTGTACGATGGAGGAGGTGAACTTTGACCCACGATATTCACCTCGCATTTGTGTATGACTGTGCCCAAAAACGTATGCACCCCCCCTAGTGCCCTTGTAGTTATAAATGAGGTGGACAAATTAATAGAGACATCAGTCAGTCAAGTCAGTTTGACAGATGTTAACATAGTTGTAACCTCCGCTTTATGTTTAACAATGGAGATCTGGAGTGAAAATGGAACGTCTGTGTTCTTTTCTAAAAGTAAGAAATAACTGTAAATAAATATGATAATTTACTAATACGACCTCAGAACGAAGTTTTACACTAAGCTGTGTGGTTCACTCCAGGCGTTAGATGTTCAACACTGTAGAAGTCTTTAGACATCATAGATCAAGGCTAAGGTGTTGAAAAATGACTTGTAGAAGAGAGCGTTTGTGAGTTTGATGGATGAAACCAAGTCACGATGATCAAAGTATCCACATTGCTTCACTGGGAGATGAAGGTGAAGAAGGAGGATCCAATGTTTAATAGTTACTGCTGTAGTAGTAATGTTTTTGTGAGTGATAGAGAAATAAAGCCTCAGGAACACGCTTCATGTTTTCAGAGGGACTGATGAAAGCTACACTGAACGAGAGATTATTACTGACATCTGAACTAATTCTTCCTTCTCCTGTCAGCAGCTCCTGGTTGTATGCCAGGCGGCGTTTACCCACACGCGTTACCCTCAGCTCCTCCTGAAACTACATACGATGAGGACTGGGAAGTTTTTGACCCGTAAGTAGAGCAATTATTTTAAACCAGCACATGATGATCATAACCAGTAATTTATGAAAAACAATAAAAAATTTGCTGTGAAGTAAAAATCTACTCCTAAGGAAGAGAGTTTGGGTTAATGTTTATACTCAGCCTTCTGAACACACACTGATCAGACCTTTTGAAAAATAAAAAACTTTCACCACTAGATGGAAGCAGAACCTGGACTTCTTTTCTTTTTCCCCACAGTTGACTGACTCATCTGAGAAGATAATGTTCTTATGTTATGATATAATGATAAGATCTTTTCAAACCCTGAAGTATTAAAATCATATCTAAATGAAGTATTTATTTACCCGCCCTTATTGTTCACATTTGAGCCAGATGACCAACACAATTTTAAACTGACTTAAATGTCAATTCCACTATGTACAGGACATAGATGGGATTGAAATGCCTTTTCTCTCTGATCCCCGGTGTAAACACACAACATATGAGCACTCATCAACATAGTACACAGTACCCCATAGTATGCAGTCAAAAGGCACACGTGGATAGGGTGAAGTGAAAGTGTTTCTTTTTTGTGACATTCATTTTAAGCTTCAATAAATAAAGTGTCTCTTTGTGTTTCCTCTGCCTCCAGGTATTTCTTCATCAAGCATGTGCCTCCGCTGACAGAAGAGCAGTTAACACGCAAGCCAGCGTTACCTTTAAAGACCCGCAGCACGCCAGAGTTTTCTCTGGTCTTAGATCTGGTAAGAACCGACAGCACTGACAGGTTTCCTGTGCTGTATCTCATGTTATTTCATATAAACTGACTTTAATGTGTTTTTCATACTGTTTTTCTTCTTTTTCTTCTGTCAGGATGAAACTCTGGTTCACTGTAGTTTGAATGAGCTCGAAGACGCAGCACTGACTTTCCCTGTGCTCTTTCAAGATGTCATATACCAGGTACTAACTGTTGCAGGTAAATCACCAATGGAAGAGTTTCTATTTTCTTGCAGCTCTGATTACATTTCTTTTGTTCTTTTTGAATCTGAAGGTGTATGTTCGGTTGAGACCCTTTTTCCGGGAATTTCTTGAGCGCATGTCTCAAAAGTACGAGGTGAGGTGTCTCCTTGTTACAGTTTTTCTTCAGTCTGACCAAGTTTACTTATTACACATTTATTGATGCTGCCTGTTCAAATTTCAGATTATTCTCTTCACGGCTTCAAAGAAAGTCTACGCAGACAAGTTGCTCAACATCCTGGATCCCAAGAAACAGTTGGTCAGGTGAGTGAAATCACAAGACTCTGAAGTGGCTTGTGTTGCAAGGGATTTTGTTTTACTTGCTGTCAGCTTTGTGATACACTGTGTTTAGAAAGAAAACTCTTAAAAATATGGATTTCAGTTTCCTAAAAGGTAAAAGTTACTAAACAAATCTTTAGGTTTATTATGAAGTTGTCGAATATTTTCTCTATCCTGAAAGTTATAAATATTCTTTATGTGCAAGCTTAGCAAAAAGAGGCTGAAAAATCTCCAGTATTATTGATTCATTAATTAAATAGATTGATTTTTTTGATTGTTCCTTCCATCATGTCTTCATCATTTTCTGCTTAATATTATTATTTTTGTATATTGTTTGTTGTTTAGTAAATTTATTTATAAATTAAAATTTAGTTGAGTCCACTATTTGTCAGACTCATTCCCTTCACCAAAGAGGTTATAGTTCTATTTCTGTTGTTAATGTTTGTTTGGGTAAATCTAATTTAAAAAGCTGTATTATTATTATTTTTTTAACTCAGGAATATTCTTCTTTCTCTTCCTCTTCAGACATCGGCTATTTCGTGAGCACTGTGTATGTGTTCAAGGAAATTATATTAAAGACCTAAACATTCTCGGACGGGATCTTTCCAAGACGATAATAATCGACAACTCACCCCAAGCCTTTGCTTATCAGGTAAACCCGCCATTGAAACCTTTTTTCGTCCTTCTAGCAGTGTGAGATTTTTGTGTCACGGTGATACTCGAACACGTTTGTGTTTTTCAGCTTTCCAATGGAATCCCTATAGAGAGCTGGTTTGTGGATAGAAATGACAATGAACTTCTAAAGCTTGTTCCTTTCCTGGAGAGGCTTGTGGAGCTGGTAAGTGTTTTCAGTTTCAACATTTTGTCTTTTGTCCAGTTAGATTAGCAGCTTAACTTCCCCTGTGGTGGATGAATAGTCCACAATCCCAGCTGATGTAAGATAAAAACATCAGTGCTGAGCAGCGATTTAAATTTATAGGTCATGACGGCATCATGTCTAGGTTCCAAAGTCACCCAGATTAAAACATTACAAATCAGTATTTTCTTTTTCCTGTGGAGTGAGTCAAACTATATTTCAGTCTATATGAGAAGTTGGTGAACATCACAAATCCTTATTATTTGTACATTCGACTTAAAAACTAATTCTGTCTTTCAAGTGTTTCTTTCCTGTCAAGTTGTGACATCATCGGCGTGAACCAGTCACCCAACATCTTTCACAGTTGATATTTTACTTCCACGGGTCCTTGGTAACTCACCCAAGTTTAAAGTCAATTGGATGAAGATGGAGTTGTTTAGAAATTTAAAAGACAGACAGAGAAACCACTTTTCTGGATTTATCTGTAACCGTGAAGTGCAGTCTGAAGTTTCTGCCCAGTGGGGGGGTGAAATATGCATATATAAACAAAATATTTTGAACACTCCTGAGTATACTGCTAAGAAACATGAGGCTGAATTAAAAAGTCTGTTTTCTTATCAAATGATTTCACCTGTTCTCTCTCTCTGTGTCACAGAACGAAGACGTTAGGCCGCACATTCGAGAACAGTTTCGTTTGCACAACCTCCTTCCTCCAGACTGAGGACCTCATGTTCGTTGTTCAGTTCCAGATTGTATCAACTAAGGATAAAAAAAAAAAAACAGACTCCTTGAAGGATATATTTGATGGACTTTGTTTGAAAAGAAAACATAACCATTGTGATCATTATTTTTTAAAAACCATGCAAAAAAATTGACCGCTATGTTGGAGTCAAAAAGTTCTGGATGTTTTTATACGTACGCAGTCGAACGCGCCTCAGAACAAAGCGACCTGCTTGCGGCGGCGGGTTCTTCCCTTTTCACCCGCTTCTTTTTAGTGTGACCACGAAGAGGGCGGCCTCCTCTAAGATGTTTTGTCTCTTCGGAACATTTTGGACAAAACTGAATGTCATGCAGTGTTGGATTTTATGGACTTTGTTGGTTTCAGCCTGACCTTGACCGGCCAGTCAAACCTGTATAATATTCACTCTATTGAATTGTAAATATATGTACATATATCTTTTTTTTGTTCTTCAAGGTTTTTAAGTCGTTTTTATTTTCACTTTCACAGATTTTAGTATGTATTCTTTGATCGGGTTTCTTTTATAAAAACCAACCAACTGTTAGTGTGTTTTGTTTGAAGTTGTTGATAAACTGCTGCTTCTCTGTTTGTATGCCTGCGTTTCTCCTGTGATGCTTTACTCCATTACATGCAGTCTTCTGTATTAAGGTGCAGTTTTAAAAAAAAAGAATTATCTTTGGAAGGACAATGTTTCTGAAAAGATATTTTAATGTATTTTAAGCTTGAAGAGGGTCTCAACTGAATACAAAGCCATAATGGCGGAACAATAATTTTTTCGGGGGAGATTTGTATCTGAGAGTCCATCTCCGATTTCAATACGTCCTCTTTGATGACGGGAGGTTAGGGAGGTGGGGCTGAGGGGAAGGGGGGGTTCAGGCATCTTGCACTTTGACATCCAGCCCTTTGTAAGTTGATGTAAAAAAACAAAAACAAAAAATCTCGTCACTTTTTCTACACGGGTGTGCATCACCTCGATTTGGTTTGTGGGGAGAAAAAAAAAAAAGATGAAATTGTAGCACCAGCAAATCGCCGACATGTTTGCTTCGAGATCTTGTTTTCCAAGACGTCTTGTATGTGGGATTCTTTATGATGTAGGAGTCACACGTTTTCTTGACTATTGAATGATCACTCCTGTTGTATTCAGTGTTACTCAATGGTTTCCTTCGAAATAAATACATTTTTATACGACTGAGCTTCCTGCTGATGATTTAAACGCACAACTTCGGGTATGTAATAATTATTCTTGTATAGCAAAGCATTTATATGAGAAGAGGACCGAGTTTGACCTTTCCTCTGGACCCTAGCATCACAAGCTCAGTTGTAAGGTCGCTCATATGATTTGAGTTTGAGCTTTTGACCATTGTCACATGTTCTTCACCAATTTGTCTGGTAGCTTGAAACTTTAGACATTTGAAATTTTCTTCCACACGATCACTAGATAATTAATTTAACACCCTAAAGAAAAAAAGTAAATTGACCTTGAGTAGATTTGAATGACCTTGTCAACATACAAGAGACAAATCTTTGTGGAGTAAACAGAAGTAATAACAGATTGCAGTGTCTGCTTCGTCTTAAAAAGTGGATTAGTTTCCCTCGTTTGTGCTGCAGGAGTTTGAGTTGCTACAATCAGAGCTTATATCTTTGTCTTAAAATGGTAAATTTGGTGGTAAAAATGCTATTTCTAGGGCAAAGATTGTTTGTTATTGGTAAATTGTCTAATCTTTTTTTATGCCGCTTATCTGAGTCCAGGTCACAGTCATTGAATACATTTTATTACTAAGAAGTAGGCCTCTGCATTTCTACACAAAATCAACAAATTCAATCACAAGTTTCAGAATTGTTAAAAAGTCAAATGTATTATTATTTTTATTATTATTATTATAACAATAATAATGGGTCAGAGGCCTGCAGCTTCTCTTAACCTTAAAAAATATTGTGTATCTGCTGTGCTAAATAAAATTAGCCTCAACTGTCGAACTGAAAATTGAAATAGTAAATACTATAATATTATTCAAGAAAACCAGGATGGTCAGTAATTAGTCAGTTATGATTCAACCTGCTCCGTCGTTTAAAAAACATTTCCTCACACTGTAACCGAACAAGATAAATTGTTTGCGGAGAGGAAGGCAGATTATATTGAACTTGACAGACGTCCAGTAACAGTGGCCGTCTTTTATTGTTGCATCCACACGCTGCCAGCTTTCATTGAGAGATAGGAAGCTAGAGACGATAACCTGTCGATGTCTACATCCCATTGTTCTTTGAAGAAATAGGTCATTACCTGAATGTCAGTGTGCACTGAAGTGGCCCCTCCAGAGGTCATGTGACTCCAAACACAAAGGGGTCCAGTCTTCATCACACTTATCTGTCACTGTTCAGAGGGACGAATTATTTCAAAACAAAATCACAGTCTTGATAGTGTGAAGATAAGACGTGGGGATAATTAACTGTGTATTTAGACTAAATCCACCCAGTGAAACCCCCCTGCCCTCATCCATTGGCTGCTGGTGGGGGGTGGAGGTTGGTGGCTCATAAACTATGAAGCTTCTCTGGGTGCTGACGTTTATAAAAGGTGCAGACGGGTGCTGCCACCTCAGGATAACTTCAGGTCTGCTGACGATGTGGATGCTCTTCTTGCTGGGTGCCCTACTGGGAGCAATGGGCTCAGAGGAGACGCCCCTTGGGGCCACTCAGCAGCTTCAGGCCCTTCACTGCCCGCCCTGTGAGAGGATACACTGCTCCACCCGGCGGGCGCTGAGGCTGCAGTGTAAAGGTGGTGTCACGACGGGTGTGTGCGGCTGCTGCCCCGTGTGTGCCAGGACAGAGGGCGAGACCTGTGGGGGGACGTGGGACTATCTGGGCAAGTGTGATGAGGGACTGGTGTGTGTTTACGAGGACGCAGCAGCTGACAAAGCAGAGGAAGAGAGCAGAGGTATCTGTCGAGCAGGTGAGATTATTATCAGTATTAACCTCTATTACTATCAAGCAGGTCATTTACCTTGGATTAGTAATTGTTATTCTGAAATAGCAGGAAATGTACCTTGGATTTCTCATTGTCACTGATATAATTTGTTGCAGTGAAGCTAATTTAATGCATTAAAGACCCTGTTTTTAAAAAGAGATTAAGCATTGGCTCAATTTAGCATTACCAAAAAAAAATATATATATATATATATATAACCAAAATGTAAAATAAGTTTTTAAAAAAGTATTCAAAAATATGCAAAACTATGTAAAAATGTAAAATAATGTAAAAGTATGTAAAAATGCAAAAGTGTGCAAAATGTAAAAGTGCGGGAAAATATTAAAGTCTGAATTATGTAGCAGAATTGTCTGTTATTTGTTTTTTATAATATTGTCTCATTATTTCTGATTAATTAAAAGATAATGTGTTGTAATTTGTTGAAGCTGAGTGAGGGGAAGCTTATTGTAATCATTTTTATACAGTTTTAATCTAAGTTGATTTAAGCTACAGCATCACATTTTTAAACTTGAATTCTAAGATTTGAGCTGCAGCGTAACTGGTAAAGCTGTCAAATAAATCTGGTAAAGTGAAAAGACCGTAAAGGGGTTAAAGTATAAAGTGGCAGAAAAGGGAAATATTCAAACTGTATTTAAACCTAGTACAGTAAATGTACTGAGTTATATTTGTCCACTGAAGTCTGTGTAGTGGGGACGCTGCCAGTGCAGTAAACCTTGTTTATGAGCTGTGAGCACTGATAGTGTGGTCAAGGCTTCCTTTGAATCAAAGGTTCCTGCTCACAGTTAAGCTGTCATTACGCGTCTTATCTCTCCTCGGTGAAGAGTTGTCACCGTTATTGATACAGTATCCGATTCAGATGATTCAAGGTTTTCACACTTTGTTGTTGCTCAGGAAAAGATGTAAATAGTCAAATTTAAATACAGATTCTCATGAAGTGCACAACTCACTTCTCCTGTGTTTTTTTGTGTGTAGTGATTGAACCATTGGATCCAGAGACATGTCAACCAGAGTGCACCAAGGAATTCTGTCAGGCCCACCCGTCTGACATCTGCTCTGCCAGGTGACTGAAGGAGAACTCAACAAGCCCTTCATTTGTTTTGTTTTTCTCAAGGTTAACAGAAATCTGACTCTGCTGCTCTGTAGATCCGTGTCTCTGGAGAAAAGCTCGTGCCAGAGCTCTTGCCAACACACCTCCTGTTCAAGCTGTCTGCTGCTGAAGCCCCCATCGTGTCCTCAGACCTGCGGCTCCTCGGATTCCACCTGTCTGCACCGCTTTGGGAAGTGTGTGCACAATCACCTGAAGGCAGCTCACAGTCCCGTGTGCCACAGCGACCTGCAGGTAGGTGGGAGAGAAGCATGAGCGAGCTACATCGACATCAAATAAAGAACGGGTATTTCTACAGCCTTGAAACCGCTCATCCATTGATCCAGCTCTGTTTCTCTCCGTAGAATAATCCTGAGGGGCATTTTGTGTGTTTTGTCCCGGCCTGTGTGAACACACCAAGTGAACCCCATGCGTAAGAAGAAGAAATCCACCGAAGATCTTCAAACAGAAGATCTTCACCAGCTCATGTAGCACAATGGAAAAAAAGGCAGCTATCTGTGAACTTTGTATATCTCATTTTATGTAAACCTGAGCGTAATCCTGTGAAATGAAGTGTATCTTAAATAATGAGAAATAAAATTCAATGTCATACTGTACTCGATCGTATTTATTTGGTGGAGACGATGGTGAAGTGAGCAGATGGATGTCAGTTTATAACAACGTTATTAGTTACGTTGAGGATAAATGACAAAAACAGTCAGAATGAATGAAATGCAGCCAGTTCATTACAGTAAATTCTTGAGATCTGTGTTGGGACTCAATCTCACAATGACCCATAACAAGCAGTTGTCAAGTGATGGCAAATAATGACATTTACTTTTGTGAATAGTGTCATATACATCGCTGCATGGCTTTAGAGATGGAAGAATAATATTATTTATTTTGATAGAAATTATATAAACAAGGTTACAAAGGGTAAAGTGAAACAACACAGAACAAAATAAAACAATATAAGAGTATTACAAGGTTTTCCTATAAAATACATGTTTTAAGCGTTGATTTAAAATCAGATGAAGAGCTGGCAAGTGTAATCTCCTCAGGCAAAGAGTTCCAGGGCTTCAGTAACAAGCCTTGAGTTGAGAACTACCAGCAAGTGTTGGTTAGACGATCTTAGACTGCGGCTTAGGGAGCATAGGGAGTTCAAAGCTCCGTAATATAACTGGTGATCAGATCGTGCTGAGCTTTAAACGTTATTAAAGAATCTTAATAACAAAACTAATTTTAACTGGCAGCCACTGAATGGAGGCAAGAAGAAGAGAAGAGGTTTGAAAGAGTTGGTCCGTCACAGACTGAAATATCTAAACAACTTGGATAATGGCTTCTCATTTTAGTTCAGTCCCTCACGACCCCTTTAGGATTCCATCTGATTATGAAACTAATGACATCAGACTCAGTTGTTGAGCATTCAGTTCAAAGGAGCGTCCTTAGTCACAAGCATGGCTCCCTTCACAGTGATTGTTGAACCATGAATGGATGAACCAATCTGGAATAAGACCAAACAATGCAGAGATTTTCAAACCTCAAGGCAGAGAGATGAAGTGGAATAAAGCAGGATCCACAACAACAATACAGTGAATGAACTTGTGGTATCGGTGCACCACTGTGTCTCTTCAAGTTTTCTGAAGTTTTCTGCTTCACTGCAGCAGGAGCGAAGTGTCTCAAGTCCCCTCTGCCATCGCGGCCCCCCTGATAGTTGATGGTTATTGAATAACAGATGGTTTATGAGGCAGCAATAATGAAGTGTGTGTACAGAAAGGGAATAAAGCGTGGACCAACAATGGGCAGTTTGTTCTGTGTCCTTCAAATGTGAGACATTTCTGAGGACGAGAGGGGGTTTATCTTCTGGGTTTCGCAAGATACAGTCGCTTTTTATACCAAAACAAAGGCCTGCGCTTTCTTTCATCTTCTTCACCCGTGAGTCAAGTGCATCAGTGACATACTCTCTGAATAATAAGCATTCAATCAGGGCGGAGAGGAGGACTGTGCAGCTCCTAGTCCGACTTGTGTCTGAATGAACAGGAGAACACATCAGAGGAGGGGATACTAGTTAAATACAAGGTTTACAAGTTGTTTTCAAACCTGTGTAAAATATGCACTAATGTTTTATGTACTAGGACATTTCTATTTAATTTTTCATTCCACCTCTCCATGATTTCAGCTGATGACACGTCCCTTTACAGTGCTGCTACAGTCTGACTAACCAATACTCTTCTTTTTGTTCATTCTTCTCTGTGTGTACACATCCTCATATCAGGCGTCTATTAGAACGACGGGATCCATCACCAAAGCAGGCCGCCTCCGTTATCAGGCCCATATATATCCGCCTCACTTCATTTTAACTGATAAAAACACTGGATAACAAAGGACTGTCAGCGTGCCAGCGGTCATAAACGTGCCCTGTCTGCGGCAGCCAGCCCCTGTTAAAGAGTGAATACGACACAAAAGCCTGGAACAAACGAAAAGTACAGGAGATTGCTATGAAAGAGTGGCCTTCACGTAGATTTTGATGTAAGGGGAAGAAGCTGCAGAGAACTGAATAACCTCACTCATACCCTCGAAACAATATCAATAAATATAATACAATATATATATATATATCTGTCTGTCCTGACTCTTATAATATATATAGAAGACATACAATTATCTATGTGTATAAATATATATATATATATATATATATATTCTTTTAGACAAAGTTGTAGCAGTGACAGTAGACAACTCTTCAAATATGGCTGCTGCTGCAAAGATGTTGCAGATTGTATAATGTGGATGCTTTACATGCGTCTTTGACCTGCAGCACAGAGGATCTGTACAATCACTCTAGGTTCATGATGAGCCCCAATATTAGTGTCACCAGGTCAGAATCTGAATGTGGAATATGATCACTATCTCTCCGTCTGATCCTGTGATCAAGAGAAGTTGACCTTTTGACTATAAACTGTTTCATCTGCAACATTAGTCCAACATTTTGTCATGCTCAGTGTATGAATTCTTGAGTTATGGCCAAAACATGTTTTATTTTGGGAAGTCACACTGATGTTGACCTTTGAACATTTAATGTTGATGTTCCTGATATCAGCTGTATGGACAAAAGTATTGGGACACCTACAGGAGGATTCACATCCCATTCTAAATCCATGGAGTTGGTTCCCCTTTGCAGCTTTAACAGCTTCCACTCTTCTGGGAAGAGTGTGTCGGTGGGAATTTTTGCCCATTCGTCCAGATGACCATTTGTGAGGTCAGACACTGATGTTGGTCGATGGGGCCAATCTCCGTTCGAGCTCATCCCAAAGGTGTTCGATGGGGTTGAGGTCAGGGCTCTGTGCAGGTATGTCATGTTCTTCCACACCAAACTGGCCCGACCACGCCTTTATGGACCTTGATTTGCGCGCTGGGGCAGAGTCATGCTGGAACAGAAAAGCTCCCGGCCCACCGTTTCTGTGAATTTGATGCCAGAGGAAGTTTTGTAACTCAGTTATTGATTCAGCAGAGCATCTAATTCTGTGAGCGTTTTAGAACAACCCATTCTTTCACAAATATTTGCAACGGCAGACTGTATGGCTAGGTTGCTTGATTTTATACACCTGAATTCAATAATTAAGAGGAGTGTCCCAATACTTTTGTCCATATAGTCCAAATGTTTGGGTGGACAGGCGGAAAAACACAAAAACATAATTTGTCTATTTAATTAGGCATAAAAATGAGCATTTAAAGTGGAACAATGTTGTTATTGCCTGATCTCCAGTCTGGCACCAGGAGTATGTCAAGTCAGTATAATTAGGTAATGTGCTCCTCAGTGAAAAATAAGTGAAAATACGTCTAATTGTCTGTCACGGGAAAGTTCAGTGTGCAACAGTTAAAAGACCGACCCCAGAAAACTAAAACCTCACAGACACAGAGCTTATTTATAAAACTGAATCTTTACTAAACAATACAAATTACAGAGGAAAGTTTGCATAACATTCTAAAAATGCAGAATGATCTTCTGACACTTTCAACAGATCTCAATGCAGAGTAGCAGCTATGGGTGCTATTTGAAAAGATATGTTATCTTTGTATAACAGTAATCTGAGCTACTTATACATAAATAAAGAAGAGAACAGTTTCGAAGGGCAAACAATGTAAAGGTGCATCTTTGCTCGGGCCTTCGGTCAGTCTCGGATCAGGAAGGCACCGCGGATAAAGCAACATCCAGACCGTGTGTCCCGTTGTCTCATCACCTGAAGAGTCTGCTCCAAAAGGATACGAAGGTGTTGGAGTTAAAGGCACCGATGAATATGAGCAGCAGAAGGTAGAGACTCATCATGATGGCAAAATGGTGTCGCGTGAACCAGGATGAGCTGCGGGAATGTCTGAAAGGAAACACAAAGCAGCCTGGTTTCACAACTGCAGAGACATCTGCATTTATTTGTTTCCAGAAAAATATTTCTTTTGCACAATTAATCATATTTAATAAGGAAAATGTTTCCCGTTTTCACTATTTTCCAAATTAAAGTTATTTGCAGATTAATTGATAATGAAAATAATCTTTACTTGTCGTCCTATATTTCAGAACAGTTTTCTACAGGGCACAAATTTTAAATATCATTAAAAGTAAAATGAGATAAACATTTTTTAAAGTTATCTGTTAACCTCTGAGATGTTATACATATATTCTCCTTTTAGTTTAGTTGATTTGTCATGAAGAACTAGTAACATTGAAACAGAACTTCCACGTATTTTCTGTTTTTAACATTTTTGTCACAAGCCCAAAGAAATGACTGTAACTACTTACAAACTCAAAACCAGCAGCTGATTAAATAATCACTCAATAATAAGAGTTCCTTATGAGAGGCTGGTTATTAATGTGTTTATTCATGTGTTTGGGAGGATTTGAAATATTAAAAATCACTCCACTGCTAGAGATGGTGCTTGTGACCGGAGCTACATATGGAACATGGCTAACATAGAGAGGAAAATGTGTCAGCAAACCATGTGATATGTTTAAACGCTAAAAAACTAGCAAGAAAATTGTCCTTTAGTAAAGATCTTAATTTGTTGTTTTAAATAGCTTATCCATACTTTTTGTGTGTTTAGATCCTTTGCCACCAGTGACCAATAAACTACATTTGACCTGTGAGACTTTTACCTGGACAGGTGCCTCTTCTGAGAGTAAACAAGCAGGTACTTGACTCGCAGAAGCTGATTGTTGGTGACAACAAAGTACTTCTGTGGTACGTCGCCTCCTTCACTGTTCTTTGCTCTGGAGCGCTGACGGTCGATGGTTTCAGAGTCTGAAACAAGTGTGAGGTTTTGATATGCAGCTATTTAACACACGTATGATTCATGTTTTCTGAATACTACACATCACATAGGGTTCACACCTTTTTTCTTGACCTGGCACTTAACATCTGGATGATCAATGACTTCACACAAGGCAACGCAACTGAGCAGTGAACCCAGGAGACTGTCTCTCCAGCTGCTGCTGTGGGGACTATAGAGGACAGCCATGCTTAGGTCACTGGTGAGGTAGGTCCCCTCTCCAAACACTGAGTTCTGTGCATCCAAAAACAGAAATCAGATTGAACAGATGTAAGTTTATACGTTATCAGTCAGACACAACCAGGCATCTTTGATTTCCACCTGGTCTTTCATCCTGTACAGTTAAAGAAGGCACTGACCTTGTTAAGGTGACAGTGCAGCCCGTTGTGAATGATTGAGTGAAAGTTCTCCAGACGGCTCCCGTGGAATGCATAGAAGACGTCTCGTCCTGCCCTCGTCTTCTCGAACCTGGCGTTCAACTGCTCACAGTAATCCACCTCAAAGAGGAAGTCTGGCACAGGCGCAGAAATCCCTTCATTTTCTGTCAAGTTGCACAGTTTGGCATACTGGTGGAGAGCAGAGAAACAGACTGCCATTAAAACAATAACCAGTTACAGACACTGTGATTTATGTATTTATAGGTGTAATGATCTACCTCATCCTTCTGCAGTGTCTTCACAGCAAAGCTGTTTGAAGAGAGAATCCAGTGTGTGAGAGCCAGATGATGATCTGCCTCTCCAGGTCGCAGTCTCACCAACTCTCTGACACCAGGCAAAGACTTCACATCTCCCAGCTACAGAACAAAAGAAACTGTTTTGGTGCAATGGCATACATATGTCTTCCCTTTCGGGGAAATTAAAACTGTGTTGTCCGTTTTTCTGAAACTGAGTCATCACCTCTGCAGTGATGTCACCATCACAGATTCCTGTATCATCTTGAGTATGACACAGAAACTAAAATGCAGATGTGTAATGAATAGATAGTAACATATGCACACGGAAAAATCTAATATTTTTAATACATTTTATTTACCATTTTTTGATCAAATATTTTTAATGCTCATTATAATAAATTAGAATATAATACTAAATATATATAATATACTATAGACTGTGTCCACTTTATTAAGAACAACTACATATAACATCCATCTTCTGAGGAAACTGAAAAGATCTCAATCTTTATGAATTCTAACTGCCGCTTTAAGTGTGTGTAGAATATTTTTCATTGTAAATAAACAGTTTTGCACTCGAGTATATAGGTATATAGGTGTGTGTGTGTGTGTGTGTGTGTGTGTGTGTGTGTGTGTGTGTTAGAACTTGCATGTGCAGCCTCTACTGTTGTCTTACAGTCATTGAGCTATACCTGATAAATGAAATCTCAAAATCTTCCTACATGCCAGTGTTCTATAATGTTAACAGTCTTTCCTTTTTATTTATAACTGGAAGCACTGTTGTTTGTTGTATGTTCAAATATTGTTTATAAAAGGAGTGTGTCTTGAAGTAAATGGGGTTTTGTTGTTTTTTGCCATGATATTGAATGGTATTGAGAACTGGGAAATTTCATGGGATCGGTATCGACTACAAATCGTTTGGTATCGTGACATCCCTATTACCCACCATTTGTGTTGTTTATATATTTGAAACATTTTCTCAACTACTTGTTTTAAATGTGCCTGTGTTTGTGTCTTGTTGTTCACCTTTATTTACTGACACACTGCCGCCTTTAACAGCACATTACTGCCACCAAGTGTACTGTACATGTGTAACATGTGTAACATGCCACTACCATTCTCATTATGTGCATATGCAGCTTTATTAAAAAAAACTAAAATGTCACTGAGCTTTCGGTTTACCTGATGTAGTTGTTGCTTCATTGACAATAACAAAAAACTAGGTTGTTTAAAATGCACATTCGTAAAACGTTAGAAATATAGATTGTTCAGAAGCTATAAAAGTTTCCTACCAGCTCCTCAAAGTCCTTATTGTCATCACTTATGTATCTGGGTGGGAAGGGTCTGAGCAAAGAGTCCCGCTTGTAGTTCTGTGCAGCAGCAACAAACAGGCTGCAGCGGAGGTCTGCTGCAACCGGGTCTCTGTGCAGACAGGAGCACACCAGCTCTCTGACGGCTTCGGTTGGGAGCGGAGGCTGCATTCCCAGCTCTGCAAACAGAGGAGATAAGATAACACACTAGTGAGAACAGCTGAAACACTAAGTTAACACTTCCACATACAGTACTGTGCAAACATTTATCGGATTTAAAGTAGCATGAGGATGCTTTAAAAATAATTCCATGAAATGGTTTTATGTATCAATAAGCGTCATGCAAAGTTACTCAATAGTTTCTTCTGTTGTTTGTCTTTTTCATGTAATCTCAGACTGACTCCATGACAGTGAGATCAAGGCTCTGTGGAGGCCACACCATCTGTTGCAGGTAGAGTTGAGCGATCTTTCCCACAGTCAGATCGTCCTGTTGTAACACTGTGAAACTGCCAAAGGTCTGTCCATGATCTCCTCGCTTCTGTTTCAATATGTGCAAGCATTTCAATACTCAATCTGATGGTTATATTATCAATTAATTTATTAATCTCTGAGTAACAAGAAATACCCCAACATAATTTCCAGAGACCAGAGTGGCATTTTCAAATATTTAGTATATTATCAAAAAAGCTAAAAATACTTGAGAAGCTAGCGTCATTAAATATTTGAACGTTTGGCTTGAAAAAAATTACTTCAGAAAAAAATAAGTTATCAGAATGACAACAGGTCCACCTCATCGATTAGTCCAAAATGTGTGGGGATGGGTATTTCGGCATCTTGTCTTCTTTTCTAGTCTTCTCCCTCCTCTTATTCTCTTACTTCAAAACATAAGACATTTTCTAATGGTAACACCAAAGACTGTAAATAATGATATAAGGGTAACACACACTTTGGCATTGAATCATGTTCTTCTCGTGAATCTGATTATCAGACACCTGACATAATTATTATTTACGTATTAAAGTAAAAAGATTTTTGTAGGTGGCTAATGTGGAGATCATTTTAACCATTTAATGTAAATTAAACCATGGATACCTCTGCAGATTACTTTCTCCATTAGCTGATTGATTGTTGTTTTAATCTGAAAATAGTGAAAGTCTTCACACTTGCCCAGAGTGTCATCCTAACGTTTCTGCAGCTACAGGTTGAAAAAATTAAATAAAAGTAAATTAAGAGGAAAAGGCACATTGTCATATATGAGAAGCTGGAATCATCAAGAGTTCTTTGGAATATTTGCATGAAAAAATAAATAACTTCTGGATTTTCGGTCAATCAACTATTCACTAGGTGTTTCAGCCTGATTTATAGACTATAAGATGGTTTAATATAATCACAAAGTTTGATATAGTATATGTTCAGTATATTTGTAAAGTAACAACAGCTGTCAGTGCAGTAAAGTATTTTCCTGACATACAGTGCAGTACAGGTAGGAAATAGCATGACAAGACAACCCTCAGGTACAAGTAGGTAACAGTTGTACTTTAGTGCAGTATTTGAGTAGCTGCATGTGCTGAGTTAGGACTCCACTAAAGGTTTAACGTTAGCTGACATTAGCAACATCGCTTTTTACTACTTGGAATTAGCAGGGTCGACGCTAGCTAACGTTAGCTGAGCTACAACAAGTGCACAGCTGAAATATCTGTCGTCGAGTGGCGTTACTGACGATAAATACAGATTTGTTGGACCACCGTGTGACCCTACGTGTTTCATAAACACACCCCAGACATGTTTCATACGAGAAAAACAATAGTTGAGCATGATTATTGGCTCTTACCTTCCGTCCTGCTCCACTCATAACACTACAGGAAATGCTAACCTTAGCTTCAGGCGCTGCTGTGTTCATGTGGTCTAGAAAAGTCGGAAGTTTGGAAGCATCGGGAACAGAGAAACGTCAAATAAATTCGCTAAAGGAAACACGTTGGACTCGAGTCAACGCATTGATGTAAGAGTAGAAAATAAAACTAAGAAACGTGGTAAAAATAATAATAGAATATTGTTGTTGGTTTTCTCCTTCTCGTTATATGATGGGCTCTGGAGTATCGAAAAATTCCAATTTTCGAGGGGGCATAAAAGCAGCATCCATCATAACTTTAGTGATTTCTCCTGAACTACCAGTTTATCAGGAACACCCAGCTGGAACTAACACAACAGTCCTGTAATAAATCCTCCCTGTAAGAACGTTTTAATTATCTATTTTAATCAAAAGAATATGATTCAACTCTAGGAGAACTTTGGAGGATGTAGTTTGCTCTTGAGTTTAAATAGTCCACTATACTTTTGCCAAAATTGTTTTTTAATTAGTAAGTAAGTAACAAAGTCTCTGCATAGACTGTATCATGGGTCTGGATCTCCCCCAAAACCCCTCAAACCTTGCAACTTCAGCTCCTTCTTCTGCTACAGTCCATCAATGGCACATAAAACAAAAGCTTGTCTATTAGAATCCCTCACCTCTCTGTTTGCAACCTTTTACCATATGAACCATCTTTGCTTCTCCTCTGGTAGTGATCTGTTGACTATTCAGTATGCAAACTTAAAATAGAATTTGCAGTAGTATTTGCATAACTGAGCTTGAACTTCCAGAGAACAGTCGACTTCCTTTACCTTTTATTATGAGACACATATTGTGAAGCCTCATATGGTCCAATAATAATTAATAGTTTTTAGATCAGATATGAGCAGTTAATATCTTTTAAATCAATTAGATTTAATTAAGGTGGTTTAATGTCAGTAAAATCATGTGTTTGGAAATTCATTCAATGCTGCTAATTCCCTGCTGGTTTTATTTTTCATATACTGTCACGTCTGTATGATCATGAAACCGGTTTTGAATTTCATTTTGTGTGGTATAAAACGTCTTAAGAAATCCTGATGTTACTTGTTTATACATGTAAACATCCTGGTAAACAGGTTCCCCCCTCTTGTATCACAGTGACATTCTTCTCCATCAGAGCAAATCTGTCAAACATCTTGGAAATAAGGTGGCTCTGAAGTGCAAATCCAAACGTCACATCACAAAACATAACAAATGAGAAACCACAACATCAAATCACATAAAGAGATTTTACCTCCACCAAGGAGGTTGTATGTTTTCGTCTGCGTTTGTGTGATGCAAAAACTACTTTATAGATTATCATGAAACTTAATGGAAGGATGTGGTATCAGTCATGGAAGCACTGATTACATTTTGGCATGGATCCAGATCAGGGAGCAGATCCAGGAATTATCTTTACTTTCCTTGACATTGTGAGATACAGTGTTTCTCAACATTTGTGTCGATTTCTCAGAAAATGACTGATGGATCGTGATGAAAGGGAATGTTTAGTGGACTGATATTTATGAGTGTGTGTAATTAGGTGCAGATCCAAATAAATTTTAAAAAGTCACATTTTGTCACATGAAAACTTGAAAACATAAAAGCAGTAATAGGACAATAAAAATAAATGAGAAGTATACATGAATATGAAAACCATATATTAATATATTACACCTAATAGTAGCTAACAGGCAGCCAATCAGATCCGTCTATTTGAGGCCTCTTCGTTTTCAGCACTGTGGACAGCATCACGGAGGGGGCGGGGCTTGTTGGAATTCTTCTGCTCTCTGATTGGTCGGTTTCGGACCAGCAACAAATCCCTTGTTATGTTCCTTGAGGCCCCGCCCCCATGCTCCCACCCTGGCGGGGAGATGCGTGCGTGAAAGAAAAAGACCTGACGTCACGTGACCGCCTCTTACTCCCGGACCGACCATCATCTGAGGATAAAGACACTTCATTTGTCCCATCGAGCGCCACGTTCCTCTGGTGTGAATCCGTAGGATGCTTTTTAAACGAAACGGGATTGTGGCGACATTGTTGCACTGAAGCGGTAAGGCGCTTTAACCATTTTCCATTCATTACTCTGCATCCAGGGAGAAAAGAGAGAGAGATAGAGAGAGAGATAGAGATAGAGAGAGAGAGATGGGGGGAGGGCAAAGGGATTCAGAGTGTTAAATAAAAAAGATTATCTGGCTTCAGCAAAACATCCAAGTCTGTGTTCGCGCCGATCATTGTCCGGATGATGATGGAGAAGAGGAGGAGGAGGCGGCGGCACCGTGTCGCACAGGCTGAAGGACGCTTCTCCATCGTCTGTGATATCACGATGCACTAACGCAGCATCCCTGCCATCGTCCCGGAGAATCACACATTCCGGGACAATGCTCGGATCACTGTGCATTAAATCCACCAATATCGGTGCGTTTGGTTGTGGCAGGGGTCGCTTTGATCTGTGGGAGAATGATGCCCTTCAGAGCTGCTGCCACATCCTCCATCACGAGCGTTGAAATGCGGTCGGCGGACACAATCAAAATTACTTTTAGGAGAGTTGATGTAATCAATAGGAGGTAATAGTAATAAAACTAACACCTGAAATGTATGGTCCTATCTATAATCTCTATAGGCCCGCAACACGCCTATTGTACCCACATAGGTTATGCATGGGAATCACGACAAGGCCACAGTGGTAGTCAGAGCGAGCACAGACCCACACAGCTGGAATACGTGGTGGAGAAACCCACCTTCATCACGTCGACACAATGAATGATGCTGCCAGATGTGTGGATGCCCTCAAAGGCTTGGGCACCACCTCTGATCAAATCATGAGGGGATTCAATGTCGTTTATTGTAATGAAGACAGTGTGTGCATGCTGCTCCACAGGGAGGAGGCCTATAGGACTTTGGCCTGTTGGCTAACAAGGAAATACATGTGCACTTAATAAAACTGTTTATTGTTGTTTGCAGTCTGGTTTTCAAGGCAGCTGGTGTTGAAGTTTGCGAGTCTTTTTGCAAGTGGAGGAAATTACTGAGCGGTCATCATGGCAGGTAAGATTGGCTTCCTGTTCAGCTGCTGCATGCATGTGATGTAGGGTGTTTGGACAGTGCACAATGAACCCGTGTATAAGGCTCAGTTGTAATCCACTATTCAGCTATCATGACTAAGTGTGAATTCAGCGTGTGTGGGAGCTGTGCTAAACTGTGCCTTTGTATCGTAGAAAACAACTTCCCTCCCCTGCCTCGATTCATCCCCCTCAAGCCATGCTTCTACCAAGACTTCAATGAGATCCCAGACCAGCGTCGCACCATGTGCAAGAGGCTCTACTACCTGTGGATCTGTAAGTGTGCCTGCAGTCAGAGTTTGTGTGCCAACTACTGGCTCACAGGTTGGATTTGTGTGGCTATATGAGCTGTTAACCTGTGCACTGCTTCTGATCTCTCCTGTCACTTTGTTTTACCCTAAATATTATTACTCAGGCAGTCCAGTAAAGCTGTGGGACCAGACTGACTGGTCTCACCACAGGGCACGCAGCCAAATTCATAATTTATTTTCCATTCTCTTTAGCATTTTTTTGCATAGAGCTCATGTCTCATGTGACACATTTGCTATTTGATGTGGGATTTAAAAAAAAGAAGCTAATTGCTACATATTCTCTGGTTCCACCTATGTGAGGATCTACTGCTTTTCTATGAAAATTCACTTTCTTTCGGTCTGTTGTTCTTTCAAAACGAGACATATAGTATTTATAATTTACCGCATGATTTTTATTATTACATAGATCAAATGACTAATCATGAATCAATCAAGAATCTGTAAATAAACAATAGTTTGAGCCCTAGTTATAACAGTATATAGTAGTAATGTTTCAAGTTGTGATATTCTCATGAGCATCATGGTATCTTTTTCATTACCACTTAGGTTCTGCCATTTGAAACCAAGAACGTAAGTCTGGTATAAAAGTAGAATAGTCTACACGTTTGGTACTGGTTGAGTAGAAATTGTGTGCTGTGTGTGCTAAATGAACTGTAGCTTTGAGTATTAGATGAAATTCATAGTTATTCAGTTCTGCTGAGTTATGATTGATATACACGTGTGGGTATATCTACCATGGAGGTTTTATCCTTAGTCTGTCATGTTCTGTTCGTCTTTGCTTCTCCCCTGTGTTGCTGACAGTGAACAGCGCCACACTGGCTGTGAATCTGATTGGCTGTCTGGCATGGATGTGCGGAGGTGGTGGAGCGACCAACTTCGGCATGGCCTTCCTGTGGCTCATCCTCTTCACCCCCTGCTCCTACGTGTGCTGGTTCAGGCCCATCTACAAGGCCTTCAAGTGAGCGGATTCCACTCTGACCACACACACTGTCTGCTTCTGCTGAATCACATAACTCAGGACGTTTGTTCTTCTCTCTGTGCAGGACAGACAGCTCCTTCAACTTTATGGCTTTCTTCTTCGTCTTCATGGCCCAGGTGGTGATTAGCATTATCCAGACTGTTGGCATTCCAGGTTGGGGAGTGTGGTAAGAACTTTCAGTGGATTGGTAAATCAAAAACAGATAATTAATTTTGATTGAGTAAATTTAACAAGATTAATTAAAAACAATATAACCGTTACCTTTGGCCGCTATTGGTCTCTCAATCAAAACGATAACAATAGACCTAGTTTGACGATATTGTGAAGCAGAGTAGGATCATGGGAGTTGTGGTCTTCACCGACGTTTCTTGTCCCATAATCTTGGGTTGTCTGGTTCCCCTGTGCGTTTGCGCTTTACTGGTTGAGCTTCAGCAGCACAATGCACAGCAAAAGGCAATGAATAATCATGATCTTTTTCGAGTGACCAACACAAACAGTGGAATCAAAAAATGTCTTACTGTCTAGCAGTGTGTTTTTCTTCCTTTCTTTGCTAACAATATGGCCATACCGACCTAGAAGGGGATTTTCTGTCAGTGTGTAAAAAATGGGTACAAAAAGTTATGCGTTTTAACAGTGATTATGTCCTGTCAAACAATTCTCCAAATATGTGGCTACCACTAATGCATCATTATATTTGTGTTATGTCATAAGTTTGTTACGATGATGTTGACTCTCTTATTGTCTCCCCCCCCAGTGGCTGGCTGGCTACCATCACCTTCTTCAGCACCAACATTGGGTCAGCTGTGGTCATGCTGATTCCCACCATTATGTTCACTGCAGTGGCTGTGCTCTCCGTCATTGCCCTCTCAAAGGTGATTTATTCTGTACATGTCTACTTTTTCTCAGGAAAACAAATGTTGCACATTGTGTGGCCTTTTCCAACACTGGCCCCAACCCCATAATAATACAACCAATTTCATTATGTGAATGCTCATTACATGGTAAATCTTCTCATCTCGACCAACTATCCAACATGACATGAATGCAGCAAATGTATTTGCACATGTGCAAACAACTTTAAATAAAAAATAAAAAAATTGAATTGAATTGAGTAAATTCAACTAAATTAAATAAATTGGAAGAAGGAAAAAACAGCCAGCTGGCTAACGTGCTAACTGGCTAGCAGTGCATCTTTCCTTTCTTGCCGCAGACGTTATAGCAGCTCATCATACAACACGTACAACTTAAAAATGTACTTTTTGGTCAAAACACCTATGAGTAATTAACTACATGTAAAAACAAATCAATAATATATACTGGTGCTGATCTCTGAGCAAAAAGTATAATTTCACCTCAACTTTTAGACTGTAGACTCTGGTTTATTTTTAACACAGTAAGGATAGTAAAATACTTTGTCAATCACAACCCTCATGCGCTGTCTTTTATAGGTTCATAACTTCTACCGCGGTAGTGGGGGCAGTCTGGGTAAGGCCCAAGAGGAGTGGACCACCGGGGCCTGGAAGAACCCCCACGTGCAACAGGCGGCTCAGCAGGCGGCCATGGGCGCCGCGCAGGGAGCCATACAGCAGGACCAGTACTCAGCAGCTCCCACCTACAACTACGACGACCCAATGTAGGACAGAGGCGGGGCCAGACTGCCAAGTGGGAGAGATATAAAAAGGGATCAATTAACACAAATCAGAACTAGGTGCCCTTCATTATGATACTGTACAAGCTGAGTTCAAAACGAACAATGTAGAGGAAAGTCATATTTCTTGTGGAATTGTACTTTATTGAATTTTGAGTTAATCCTTTTTATATTCCGTTCACATTTAAATCAGCCGGTTATTAAAAAGCTTCTTCTTTTAAATCTCTTATGCTGCTCAATTTTAGCTGGTCAGTGCGTGTGTTGCTTTTTAATGGAGACACATAATATAGCTAATGCTAATCCCCTGAGCTTCATCAGTTTATTTAGGTCGGTTCATCTTTGGTCGACACAGGGTGACTTCTCTGCCTCCGCCTGTGTCACACTTTTAAAACACTCACTTTAAATATGTTTTAAGAAAATACAACAGCTATTTCATTAGCATGTCTACGTCACCAAATGCTAAAACAATTTTGCCCCTAGTTCTTAGCGTAGGTTAGCGTAAAGACTATCCAAATGTTACAAAAAATATACATCTCAACGAAACGAGATTTAATATGTTAAATAGTGATCAAATATTGATTGATTGGTGAGCTTTAAATGTTTTTTTTGCATTTGGACGAAGCCAAGATGGTTATTTCCAGTCTCAGTTCTGTGCTAACAGGCTAGTAGTCGGATTTATCATACAGACATGAGTGGAATTGATCTTTTCATCCAAGTTTTAGCAAGAAAGCGAATTATTCCCAAAATGATTCCTTCAAATTTGTGTGTAGTTAAACTTTGAGGCTTTTATTTAGGAGAAACACTTTCCTTTCAATAAATATCTGTATTTTAACCCTATTCTTTTAATAGAGAAAGAAAAAGTTACATTTGACCAAAATCTTAATCAGAATCTAAAAAAATAAGCCAACTGCATTTTCAGCTTTTAAATCCAGTAGAAACAGTTTACACTTCATGTTTCAATGACCTGCTTTATTTTTTTCGATTCCATTAAATTCTGAAAAATGTCACATTCTCAGGAAATTTGTGATAGCTGGTTTTAAATTCTACACCTGTAAAGCCCTTAAAGTGTCAACGTCTCGGGCCGTTGTCTCCCTTCTTCACCACTATTTAACCCGTCTGTGTTTTGGTGTGTTCGGTTTTGTCGTTACCTCCTGGTTTCGTGTTGAGCAGGTTGATTTCAGTTAAAGGAATTATCATAATGATTACAATGATCAAGTGAAGCACATTCAGTATTTAGGATTGCAGTTCTTTGGATAAAACATTCCAAAGTCATTGTTGTATAGGTCAAAACGGACAGAAAACCAAAATGCTTGCAGGCTGAACAATACAGTAAATATTAATAATCATTGTTGTCGGTGGTCATAGCATTGTATGAAGTGATGGATGTTTCCTCCCTTGGCAAATTCTTCCACTAAACCCCTACATGTAAATGCTTAAATGGCTACTTGTTTCTGAAGCTCTGGATTTCAGGCCTTAGTGTGTCATTTCGTGGCTGTCGGTGTTATTCCATGAGTAGGTGTGATAATGACATTTATAAAAAAGAAAATATAGAATATAAAATTCAAGCCAATTATTAAAAGTGAAAGTGAGAGAGCCCTCGCGAGGCCTGACGTGTTTCGGAGACAGCGTCATGAAAAAGTTGTTTTTTTCCCCGCCTCGTGTCACTTTGACTCTTCAACACTCAGTAGATGGTTATTACAGTGAAACAGTATTAGACTTGAAACAAATGTGAAGTATCTGAATGCTCGTTATTTCAAAACCCGTGAGTCGTCTCGTCTGATCGTGATGATGTGGTATTCAATAGGCTGTTTGTTGTTTTCCTTTTTTAGGCGTTTTTTGTACCAACCTCGTTTTTCATTTTTTGATGATATGTGTGTGAGTGTGACGAACATGTTCATTGCGTCTTTCCATGTCTGTGGAAAACCTATTTTTTTTATTCAATTTGTTTCGGTGAAAATCTTAAGTAATGTTTGCACTGGGTTGCCTGTTGACATCAATGCAAACCTAATTCACAGTGAATCACAGTGTAGCAATACTAACATGACTATATTATAAACAGTAGAATTCTTAGGATTGAGTGGGGTTCTGTTGTGCGGGCCTCAAATATGGAGACAAATACCAACAACCATAACATAAAGGGTTATGAATTAAAAAATGAAACAGGGGCCTGTTTTTTCCAAGATGGACACCATTAGTATAATTTTACAACTGCATAACATTCTCACCAGCAGATGCACATACAGTAGTTATAGTAGTAAAACATACCATTCACATGCTCATCTGTTAGCAAATGCACAACGTTTAGCTCTAAAAGTGTAAAGTTATGCACAAAGATGAACAAAGAAATTCTCTCTGTTGCAGCAGTAATACTCGTGGTGGGTGTTTGGATCAGTCTGCCACATGTGCATACAGCAGTGTCAACGTGTTTATGGAAATTGCAGCTGTAGTTGTCGTGTAGCAGGAACCTCAGTTTACTTCATCTCATGTCGCTGTATCAAAGCTTCTGGAAGCCATCTCCCATTTAACTCCCCCACACGTGCTGTATGTTGTTTATGTGTGTTAATGTTATTTGATATATATTAATTACGAAATGAAATATGTATGAATGAATAGATAAAATAATAGTTATTGAAAGGTTCAATTTGAATAATAACTACAATATTTGTTGTCACTGGAAACAGTGTGAAGGTGGAAACAATTCAATATCATTTTTCCTTAACTAGACCAATGACAGCTATTTCAAGGATTGAACTACAAATAAGGCATTCATTTTGAGTATGACTACCTGACTGATATTGAGTCTTAATAATATTTAAACAGGTCTTGTTGCCTCTGGTTTTGTTCTTCAATAAAAATGTAATACAAAATCAAAACAGTATGAAAATTGTAACAGTGAAAAAACATGATGGTAGTTTAACCTGTAGTGTAAAATGACAAGAGTGGTTAAGATTATAAAAGTGTATGTATATGCACTTTTCTAGTCTTGACCTCTAAAAGCACTTTTCTCATTTGCCCATTCACACACACATCCACACAATGCATCTATGTGCAGCACTTTATTTATCACACATCAATTACAACTTAGGGTTCAGTATCAAACCACCGACCCTCTGGTTAGTGGACGACCCACTCTACCTCCTGAGCCACAGCGGCAGTCAATTTATACATCTGAGATAAGGAACAGGAATGAAAATTTTTCATCTTGTGGTTCAAATAACACACTGAAAAGACCACAAAGGCAATAATCTTAAAATTCTTTATTCATAAACTTGATGCAAGTTTACAAATTACTGTACAAGGTCAAAATTTCTTCAAATGGAAAATGAAAAAGAAAACCAAAGCGAGCCAACGTGCCAGACTGTCCTCTGTTTTTGTTGGTGCTAGAAAATGAAAATGAGTTGACATTTGAGATAAATGAATGCTTTCAACGCACTGTCCAGTTAGAGAAGCGTGCAAGTCTCTTCACCACAGCATGACTATCAAACTCAAATCATCTCTCAGTGTACCTTCTGATCAGAGATTTGGCATTTTGGAGTGAAGGAATCACAGGTGGATAAAGACTTTTTAGCAGGGGGAAGTTTTCTGTGTCGCTAAGCAACACAGGCCCTTAACACTGAGGAGACATGTTGTTCCTCACCGCTCAGATATATAGTATCAGACATGTAACAACAGGATATGGAGTAGTGTGCTGGGGAGAAGAATTTAAAAACATTTTGCTCAGAATGTGCTTGGTGTTAAAACTGACCTCTCCAGGCACATTGCTGCGATTTGTGCAAAGATAATTTTTTTATCAGGAATATTCAAAGATTACCCACTGGAATCTAATCTGTTTCAGAACTTGGGAGGGAAACAAATCTAAATACGACTGTGCTGCAGTCCTGTAATCAGTCTACAAAATTCCTTCCTCTCTTGAATTAAAAGAAACATGGCACGTATTATTGCAAAACTGATTATATTTCCTGTTCCTCACACCATACGAGTTTGAGAGTAAATCTCAACATCGGCGGAACAGAGTGTTAATCGATCCAAGAAAATAACCTGAAACTCGACATGTGCATGTATAGAGTCCCCTCCTAAGGATTGTTTGTTACCTGAGTTGCCATTCAAACGTGCTTTTGCAGACAGTGTCAACAAATAAACTGCAAAAGAACAAACAGATTGATACAGTGTGTGCCCTGTAGTATCGGGAGCAGCAGTACTGGTGGAGTACTACAGTATATTGCGAGGTCAAAGTTAAATGTTTCGGGTCAGTTCTTATTACACTATAAGTGATCCTTTTTTTTTTTTGTTTCACACCCAAAGAGACACCAAAACACATCTGTGGGATATTGTGATGGCAAAGGAAGCTCTGCAAATGTTGGAAGTTTAGCTGCTGGGTGAGAAAACAAGAGGCGGCAGAGAGGGGAGGAATCCAGAAGCAAATGATGTCATGCAACATGGTGGCAGTTTCAAAATTTAAACCGAGCAGGGGCTGAAATATTACAATTAATTAAGTGGATTAACTGCAGAAAAATCTCACATCCAAACAGATTTAATTTATTCCCTCTGTAAAGCCCATCGCAGCGCGGCACCAAATATCTTCGAGACGAGTCCGCTGAGCATCATTCTGTTAACTCTTCACATTTTCAGCATCAAACTAGCCTTCAACGTATACAGCCAAAATCAAGAAAAAGGCTAACAGCAGAGCTGAGCTGTTGCAGGGCCAAGGTGTTGACAGAAATAAGGCAAAAAGAGCTCATCAGCTTCAACATAAGGTCTGTTAGAATCTGATGCCACAATGCTCATCTTACCATCGTTAAAAGATATATAGAGATTCTGAAATATTACTAATCCACTGGCCAGGTCTTCACATTAACCACGGGTGGATTTGATCTTGCCTGCGAGCATTTTGGATCTGCTCGGCCAAGTATACTTCACACATTTAAAAAAAGTAAGAGCTAAAAGATACCGAGTGGTAGGTCGTCTCAATTTAAAGATAAGCTCCTAAAATATTGAAAATTGGCTCATGTATTGTCTAGGATGCTCAAATAAAAAAAAAACATTTGCCAAATAATATTTCTAAAAACAATATTTGCATTTATGTACCACTTATTTGCCAAAAATAAAGACAGAAAGAAAAAAAAAACTGGTGCAGTGAGGTGCCACTTAAAGAGCTTCTGTATCAATCTTTTTTTTAAATTCCCATTTAACTGACTGTTTGTGAAGCCCAGTTTGTCAAAGCAGCGAAAGAAAAAGAAAAAAGCATTTCCCCACATTTAAAAGGGAGAAAAGTTTTCTTTAAAGACAAAAGAGCATATTGAGAAAACAGGACTAGTAACACCCATACATCCTCCTCCTCACTAAAACACTGAGGGGAAGAAGCAAAGTGACACCAGAGTCAAGTCTTTTTTTTTTTTTCAGGAGCGGGGCAAAGGAGTACTTGTCAGATGAGCCAGCGAGATGGTTTCCGCGAGAAAGATGATATATTCCCAGTTAAGTCAGACAGGGGAAGGTATTCCAAAGAAAACAAGATACTTTGACCCAAAGACATGTTTCCTGTGCATAGTGGAGGCAGCTCTTTATCCGTCCTCTTTAGGTGGTGTGTACCAGCCTGGAAGAACAGACAAAAGAAAAACTGTTTGCCCACGATCTTTACCACAGTGAGTCTATTCAGCCACAATCACTCAGAAACATTAGATAAAAAATAAATATGAAACACTTACCATTCTTTTCGTGGATTTGCACAAGGGATTTGTATGACTGTTGTGCTCTGGCAAGATTGTACTGGTTCTGAAAAACAAACAATGCTCTGTAAATTTCCTGCAATGCAAGAAATTGCCATAACAAACGATGGTTCACATCTTGCTGCAATGCTGTGATTGCCCATCTCTCACTCCCCTGTCTCTTTCTACTGTTCGCAAAACATGACCAATGTAAATGCACCCGTCTCTCTAATATGCATTCATCATTTTTATGTCAGTAACATCTATGAGCCTCTACTGCAGCTGAAGTGACAGATAATACACTGAAACTGTGTTGCCTTCATGTGTGTCTGTTCAGAACTATAAACTACAGAAGTGTGAGATTTGTCAACTAAATGATAATAACTCGGCCACCAGGAATACTAGTTGCTAAAAAAAAAATTATATTTAGAATATCTATTAATGTACATACAGGTTATCATTTTTTTCCAAGATGTTACGCAACCAATCGCTACTAGCGAGAGCTGCAGCGCTTCGATATTATATTCAAAAAAATGAAAAAATGTTTTTTTAGGCTGTGTCAGAATAAACTGACATGTAAACACTTAAATGGCACAAGGTGAGATCACATTCACCACAAGCATGTGGATGTTAACAAGCAGGAAAAGAAGGTTGTTGCTGGTGCCAACGTTAGCCACACTCAGCAGACCAATGTGACATTCACCTGGAGACACTATGATCCGGATTACACTGTGATCAATTTACACTGTTTGAATGTTTTCTTTCTTTGAGAATAGTCAAGTAGTCTAAATTTTCATTTCGGTTGCATCGCCAGGGAAACTAGTTGTTAAAGAATATCCCCACTATTCACCTTTAGACGTGGTCAAACAACATTTTATGCAGCCTTATTCATTTTTTATATATTTACCTTATTGGCTCCAAACTGCACCCTGGCTTTTCCTTTCACCAGAGTTGCATTTATCTGCATAATGACAGATTCTATGGAATAGGCACTGCTCCAGCCCTGGAAAACACAAAACCACACAAAGCAGCGTTGAATCCACGTCCTTTGTTGGTTTTATTAAGACAAGAAAAATCACATCATAAAATGTAAGATGCCATAATATCAAACTCATGATCAAACACCTGTTTCGTGAGAAGTTCCATGCACAAGGCTCCTCCTCCTAGAACATACCTGAAATAAAAAGTTTTAAGCATGAGTATTAAACATTTTAAAGAAGATATTTACATTTGGCAAAGAAAGTATTCACATGAGAGGCTGAGGTCGGGTCTGGTTTACTTTGTCTGACTCAACATCAACTGAGATTCAGGATACATCAAAATGATTTAATTGATGTAAAAGGTATCAACTTATTTCAAAAGGTGCACAACTCATAATTTAAAGAATCACAGCGATCATGAGAAACAGCAGTCAACAAAAAATGTGGCGACCCGGTCACCCTCCCCCCCCCCACCACACACAGATGAACTGGTGCTTAAATCAACCACCCTCGAGTGGGACGCATGATCCTGACAGGCATTCTGCTTTTTGTGTCTGAACCTGAGAATTTACCAGACTACAGGCAAATGCGGAGTAAAAAATACAGTAGCCCAGCCAACGATGATTAAAAAATGACAATACCACACCATGACAAACCTTATAATAGGGAATATAGTCACGGCTCCTACAGGCCTGATTGTGTTGGTGTATGAGTGTTGCTTTTAGTGTCAGAGATGATGATTCACAGCCAATCATTAAAAAACAAACATATTCTGGACTATGCAGTAGGATCATTACTTTAAGTCCATACTGCACCTAAAAAACAACACAATGGGACAAATGATTATTGTAACAAGTGGGCAGCACTGGGTATGACCAGCGAGAATTCTTTCTTCATGTGTGAACTGGGCAGCAGGAGATCATGACACACTCACCCTCCGGACAGCACAGGGGAAATAACCCGTACAAAAGGTGGATCAAAGGGGAAATTATCCTGTCACATGAAAAAAAAAAAGTCAGTGTTGAGAAAATTCTTTACTCCAAAAACAAAATGAGAAAAATCATCACAAGACTCACTTTATAAGAGAAATTGAGCAGAATGTAGTCCACTCCTTCTTTTTCTTTTAAGACCTGCAAGTCACTATGCAATGGACTATCTGGGTCTACCCTGTAATTAAGAATGGCAAAGTCAACAGAATACACAATATATGGCAAAATTAAAATTGTAAAAAAAGTGAAAACTTACGTCCTTAACTTGACATGCCATTCATAAAGGCTGTCATTGACTAGTTCGACTGAATAAATACCTGCGAAGTGAACGACACAAACAAAGAAGTTAACTTCAATCTGATGATGAGAACTTGGAACAATAAAAATGGATGTCCGAGTAGTCACCTGTCTTGTAACTCTGTGATCTGTAGATCTCCCTGAGTTCCTTCATTAGGCGGTCTGAGGCTTGCACCGAGCCAGAGACTGCACCCTGCAACACAGATCCCAAAGCTTTATCACACAGGTGACTACTGAAAGCAGTCTTACTCATTTATGAATGCACACAATTACACATTTAAACATTTTCAACATGAAACTGGATAAAACAACTCTCCCTAAGCACATAGGAAAAGCTTCATGAAGCTTAGGCCCTGTTCAGACCAGGTACTAACACGTGGACAGCACAGAATATGTCTCCTGTGATTGGGTCTCACTTCCCTGCTCAATATGCAAATACACACATAGATAATTTCTGTTCACAGAAACCAACTAATGATGTTATATTATTTTTCCAGGGATATTGCTGTATTCCATACAGATGTATCAATTGCTTATATCAGTTCAGTTTCACACAAATGTGGGTTATTTTCAAAGTCTATACTGTGGTGTGTTACTGACTGCAAACACCACATGACCAGAACGGAGGAGTTTATGATTCCCGCTGTCATCTTCTCCAAAAGCAATGAGGCTGTGTTGGAAGATGATGGGCTGTGCTGCTGTGAAAGATGAGAACCAATCCTTTTTTGCTGGGAAGCCTATCATCATTTTTTTCTTGCTGGTGCCCTCTGCAGCAGAAGCAGCAGCAACACTGTGTTATGTGAACAGAGTGAGTCTGTGATTTGTCACGATGTTACTGTTGATCTGAACATGTACAAACTGAATGAGTTTGTCAGAAGGAATAAAAGCTAAGAATTTATGTCGGGTAGCTGTAGCTTTATCCTGTAGTAAGAGCTCAGTTACAATTTCCAGGTTGGAAAAACTCCAACACTAACAAATCTCCGATTTAACCTTTTTATCTCTCCCTGCTCTTTTTACTAGTAAACAGCAATGAATACAACTTTTGATTCACAAGGCTGAAATCTGATCGACATTCCACATCTAATCCTGTTTCAAGATGAAAACATTATTTTGGCTGACACTAAAAAGAACAGTGTTTGGGCCTTCTCATCAAACAAAAGGTGATTATAGAGATAAACTGAGATAAACTGACTTGTCATGTTTTTGTGCTGAGTAATATGGAGACTGCTGCCAAAAGTTAACATTCAAAGATTATGTCGAGGCTACAGCAAATCCTCACTTCTCTAATATATTCAGGCTGTTTTCAGAGATGACCTGAAGTCCAGACGTTATCCTGAACTTTTCCGCAGAGGCTGTATGTCAGAACGCAAATGTCTACAAAATGTACAGTGTGGGAGTGGGTGTGTTGATGATTTTTCTCATAAGCAGCAGATGCGAAACTGAAAGAACACAAACATGGATGAATAAGATGTAACATACATGTGGAAAACGCAGACAAAGATGTCAACTTAGAAAGACAGTGGCATTAGAGAGTTTTTAATGACAAGGCCCGATACGACGTTTCCACTGAATGTTCTGGAAATGTTCCTGTTGTTGTGATATCGCTGACTCGCACGATCTATCGCTGTGTTCTTCATAAAAGGCAGTTTCCCGAAACTATCAGGACGTAATTTTACAGATATTTTCCAGAGTTCATATCTGAACAAGGCTTTACAGTCATGAAACCCATTATTTTGATAGAAAATTTGAAAAACATGAAGTGAAGGAGCACTTACATTCAAGTGATCCTGTCTATGGTTTTTACGAATTTTCTCCAAGATGGCCAGATTTTCTTTTTCTATCCCATCGTCTTCAGACTTTTTTCCATCCACTGGCTCCTCCTCTTTCATGTCATAATGGTCAAGGTCTTGGTCCAGGTCAATGTCCTGCTGCCAAAGTGTATTAAGTATGTTTAGAAACAGTATGTAAAATAAATTCTATCACTAATATATAAATGATATGAATCCACTGAAGTGTCAGGGCTACATATAGGCACCTCTCCCATTTCTTCCTCCTCCTCCTCTTCAGATGTCACCTCATCTGACGGCCCATTCTGTAGCGAGGAGAAAACAAAGTGAGCCGATAGACTCTACAGTTTGGAAATGTAAAAAAAAAAAGGCAGAGGATTTCAATCTTGCTTTTAGTTCCTACCTTTCGCTCTTGAGTGATTGGACCAGCAGGTAGTGGCTGGTCCAGCATTTCTACATCTGGATGTTGTGGCAGGTTGTAAAGACGACAGAGATCACAAATGAGCCGCTTCAGCTGCTGGAGGAGCTGCGGATTAAACCAGCAAGACAAAAAGTCAATAATAAAAAAAAAAACTGCAAATATACTATTCTTACAAGTTTCCACTTTGGTAGACCTGTTCATTTACAAACCAGTAAAACAGTTATGATACAAAATCTACCTTTTTTCCCCCAAAAGAAATGTCTCCAGAAAAATGAGCATTGTGAGCTTAGACCAAAAAAGGTTTAAGCAATTGTGGCATTTGCAGAAATCTGTCAATACAAAAAAATCATTTTTGCCTACTCTTAAGCATGGAGGTGGAAATGTTAGAAATCATTTGGAGTTGTATAGCAGCCAGTGCCACAGGAAACATTGCACAGACAGAGAGAACAACAGATTACACTAAACATCGTCAAATTCTGGATGCAAATGTCCTGCAGCCAGCCGAAGACCTGAGAGTGGAAAGAGGCTGATTTCTACATCACAATGATTTCTACATCACATCTGACCGGAAAACCCATCATGAACCACTTGAAGAAGCTGAATCTGTGCGTAGATCTTGAACATGCTGTATGTGGGCAACCCAATAGCTGGGTGGTTAGGGCACGTAACACATTGGCAAAAACATGCCCTGAGCAGAAGGTCCCTGGTTTGACTCTTGGCGAGCCAAACTGTTTACTGCACGTTATTCTACTACTCTCTCCCAATGCATTTCCTGTGTCTATCAAATGAAGTCACAAAAGCCAAATAAATATATTTCATTATCATACATTTCATATCAGTAGGCTGCCAATGCTGGTGTTAGTATTGATTTAGTATGGTGCCCAAACCTTTGCACATGCCACAATTAAATAAAATGTTGCCCCTTTTGTTTAAAATCATGAAATACAAGAAGCAGCAAGTTAACATTTGAAGGAATTATTTTTGTCTTGAACTTTTTCACTTTTCCCAGGAATAACGTTAGGAAAAGGCGGTTGTATCTGACTGCATTCATACAAGTGTACCTCATAGAATCAATGTTGGCTATTTGACAGTAACATGTTGTGCACGCCTCTGTGACGCTGGAGCCACATCAGCCAACTTACCAACGTGCTGCCTTTTCTCACATCCTCTAAGCGCTCCAACACTTCAGCCAGACTGGGATCATCAGAGTCAACAAACCATATTGGGGGTGTTGAGGGATAGGATTCCTGCAACAGAGGCAACAATGGGACATGGAAATTTAGCCAGTCATGCTGATGTGTCGGTGTGTGAGGCTTTATTGCCATAGAAGCCTCATTTACATTAAATGTCAAAGTGTATTCCAAAGCTTTTAAAGACTTTAAAATCAAATGTCTTCGGACTGCTGCACACTAGCGGATTTTCAACTCTTGAACGATTTAAGAAAACGTGGGAGACCACAGACATAATGAAAAAATTTGACAGATTTTGAATCTTATAATCTTCAGAACACATACACTGGACGATTTGGCCAGAGTGTCAGTCCAAACACTTGCCGTTTGTAGGAAACAATTTCACAGTGGTGATTCCAGAGACTTGTAATCTCACAGAAACTCTCAATATCTTCTTTTTCTACTGTCCTTTTATGGCAGTTGGCAAATTACTTTTAGGTGCATTACAGCCACCTTCTGAACTGGAGTGTGGAACACTCGCATGACTTAACGTGATTTCAGAAGAAAAAGAAACCTGAAAGGAGGACCGACGTTGTGTTTTCTGTTTTGCAGCGAAAAATAAACAAGACAACAAAAATGTAGTCATGGCTGAGAGGGCTTATACATTTTGCACTGCACGCGCTATTGCAGGTTTCTGTCGGAGCCGACTGGAGATCAGGGAGGCTCCGACTCAATCAGTAGCATTTAGATTATTCTGTAAACTCCTCAGACTTCAGGATTATTTGGGCAGATAACCGGCACCAGGTGACCAGAAGTCGGGAACGACCCCGCGATTGTCGCAAGGGACCAATCGGCCCGATTATCCTCTAGTGTGCGGCAGCCTTTAGACCACACAACAGCCACAGACTGAACAAAATGATTTGTGTGCTGCCAGCTGCGAGAGTATCTTCAGCACAAATGGCTGAGTGATGCTCTAAAATCTTCAATTAGACTTTAATGCAGTTGTTAAATCATGTGTGGACTTCAGTTCACAGGACTAAAGACTCAGGAGGTAATTTTGAATTATAAAGCTGAAAGTCCTTCATCCAGGGGACTATAGTGCAGTGTGTAAAAAATACAGCTTCACTGTTGTGTAGGGATTGAAATACTGAATAACTGCTTTTTTAAGCCTGGACATTTTCCTGAAATTTTCCGGCAATAAGTATTTGTTAGTGGCCGCCCTACTCCACATCTTTTCAGGATCTTGCACAAAACATCAAAAAGCTTTATTCAAAGAAACTCCCATAAAATCTTCTTTGCAAGGACTATGCCTATCTCTCTGTGCTCTCCCTACACCTGGATTTGCTCAATTGTGTTAATCCAGTTGAAACCTATATTAACTACACCTTGTTCAGTTAATCCCACGATGGACGAGCAGGGGAGAAATTAAAACCACCTCTTACTTACTCACTTTTAATTTTCTAGTGGGAGGAATGTGATGTTGAATGGAGCTGTGGTTTTATCTGAGACTGTGGCTGGACTCAAAGGGGATTCAAGCTGAGTCTCAACATGACACGGTTATCGAAACATGTTAACAAGCCTGTTTGTTTGTCCCCTAAAATGGAGCATGGGTGTGTGTGTCCCAAAAGTGAGCATGAGTGTAAGTGTCCCAAAAGTGAGCATGAGTGTAAGTGTGTCCCAAAAGTGAGCATGGGTGTGTGTGTCCCAAAAGTAAGCATGGGTGTGTGTGTGTGTGTCCCAAAAGTGAGCTTTAGTGTGTGCATGTGTGTGTCCCCAAAAGTGACCATGAGTGAGAGTGTGTCCCAAAAGTGATCATGAGCAAGTGTGTCCCCAAAAGTGAGCATGCGTGTATGGATGTGTGTCCCAAAATTGAGCTTTAATGTGTGTGTGTGTATGTCCCAAAAGTAAGCATGAGCATATTCTGTGTGTCATAAAAAGTGTGCATGAGTGTGCGTGTGTGTAGAGAGAGGATGTGGTCAGGGTTTGTGAATCAGGTCTGTGCCACCTTAACCTTAGAGATTCACCCTCCATGATAGCTTGATAGTGAGAATTCAGATTCTTATATTAGCATAGGTTTTGCACATGATTAAAAAAGATGAGTCACTAATAATTTATATAATCTGGATAAACAAGCTGGTGTTGACGTGCATACAAAGGCCCATTATATGTTATGAAAATGTGCCCAGCTCACATTATAAGATGATTTAAAAAATATATATAAGCCTGATTGAATCGCAGTGATGTCTAATGCACATCCACGGTGTGTCGCATTCTACGTGGTTTAGCGTCCAGGTACGCGAGCCACTATCGTCGCCAGTTGAAGTTCGCCACATGGACCCGTCTATTTACTGAAAAGGCAGAAAACCCAGTGGCACTTAACATTCCATTAAACGGCGTCTGTGGACGGTTAAAATGTGAACGGGACATCCAGCGGGGCGTCCGCGATCATTGTGAAATAAACGTGGCCGGACAGCCGCTGTAATGCTGTGAAAGTCACCTTGTGTTCGAGCTAAACGAGGCTGAGATTAAACTAGCTAGCGTGGAGTCGGTAGAAAGTTAGATGTCGTAGTAGCGCAAACTGTAACGCAGTTATTTTGGCTAAGCTAACGTTACTCTCAGTGAAGAGGCTAGCTAGAGCTACCGCATCGTCGTTACTGCTCGACGTTTTATTGTTTTATTTTCAGAGCGGGTTTGACACCGGAGCCGCGGTGTTTGGTTTTATCCACTGGCTTATTTAAGACTTCGTGGTGGAAGGAAAATAAAAGCGAAACACTTTATTCGGGCTTGATGTGTAAACACGGAACCTTGCGCGGAATGGTTTGGTTTCAGGGGATAGTCAGTGGCTGTGGGTTTAGCCTGGCTGGCCTGGACTCACCGTGATGTTGCAGTGAATGATCAGCAGCTTCTCCCTCGTTACGTTGAACTGGCAACTCAGCTCGTCGGGTTTCCAGTCTATTATTCTGAATCGCTCGTGGTTTGGGTCAAAGATTGACTCCAGAAACTTCAGTTCGGCCTTTAGCCCCGACACCGACATCTTCTGCTCATCTCAAACCACCAGGCCGCTGGCAGGAGGGGAAGTCGGGGCGGAATGCGACCGCGCAGTTGAGTCGGTGCTCGGATCTCGCACGTTAGCGTGAGAACAACAACAAAGGGCTGGATGAGTCTATGGAGCACAATGTCACTGGTGTTGTTCACCCGCACTCTACACAACTTCAATATTCCGTCTCGAATTCAAAATCACCTTCTTGTTGGATATTATTATTACATTACATGTTTAATTTGGCTCGAATCTCCTGCTTCCAGGAGCCCAAAGAGACACGATTGTAATTGTATTCTGATAAATATGCAGATATTGTTTAATATATGTACAATATATGATATAGGAGCAAACAACATTTTTAGAGCGTTTTTAGAGAAGGTGGGTTATCAATTAACCCTGGTCCTCTGACCTACAGGGGCCCCTAAAAATGAGATTACATTTTAAACTGTAAAAAATATACATTTAATATGATATATGTACTATATGAGCAAATATTTTTGATACAATTTAAGAGAAAGCTGGGTTACCAAAATAACCCTGGTCCTCAGACCTACAGGGGCCCCCAAAGACAAGTTTAACCTTTTTACTGTAAATATATAGATATAGTATAATATATGTACAATATATAAAATAGGAGCAAACAAAAAGTTTAAAGAGACGACTGGGTTACCAATTTACCCAGACCTATAGGGGCCCTTAAGACAAGATTATAATTGTATACTGTAAATATATGTTTATGATATGATTTATATACAAAATACACAATACATGAGCGAACATAACATTTATTTATTGTAAAGAGAAGACTGGGTTACCAGTAGACCCAGGGCCTCAGATCTACCGGGGCCCCTGGTACAGTATGCTATACTGTAAATATACAGATGCTATAGAAGTTATTCAATGATTGATATTGAATATATACAATATATGTGCAAACAAAACTTTGATTAAGTTTAATGAGAAGACTGGGTTACCAATCATGGTCTCAGACCTATAGGGGGCCCCTAAAAAACGATCATACAGTAAATATATAGATATAGTATAATACATGTACACTATATATACATTATAGAAGCAAACACAAATTTGTTAAAGCTTAAATCAAAGACTGGGTTGCCAATTAACCATCTGATTGCACTGGTAAAAATCGGCATTCAAAGTTGTGTACACTGATTTGACACTAGGTGGCACCACACAACAGACAATTCTGTTCGACTTACAACTAGACATGAGCTGTTGCTGTAAGCAGTGTCATGAGTTGAGCACATATTTTACAGTAGGCGTCTTATCTGCAGCACAGAGCACCTTCTTATACAACGTAGCTGTGTTTCATTGAACCCAGAGAGAACTGTGCATAACTGCATGTCATATAGTTCATACTTTGAAGGGAAGAATCGAAGGTGCATTCAACACTCAGAAGTTGACACATTGTTGGAGTTGTATTGACTTTTCTGTACCAGTGGATTTGGGTAAGTGTTAATATAACTCAAGACTTAAGAGAATAAAAAGCTCTTTAATAAGCACAGAAACTAAAAAACAGTCATGAAACATGTGTTATGTTGAAACATGGTGTGAAAATTGGAGGTATGTGTATGCAATGCTAGGTAGTACTTGTTAACAGCCATTTCTATCAACATAAGTTCAAGAATATTTGATTAGTTGTTGTTTTGAGTTTACCTGCATTGTACACATGGCCAATCGATTGACAGGATAATGTTTTGTACAACTGTTTCTACTTGGGGTACTCTTCTGTTTACATTTTAATCACTGATTATAAGTAGTTAAGGTTTAATGGCGAAGTGCTATTGATCACTTGTAGAAGAAGTATTCTTATTAATAAAACATTTACTAATTGAAAATACTAATATACAAGTAAAAGTCCTTTATTTAAACATAATCTTTAAATATGAAAAGTACTTGTTCTGCAGTAATATGTCCTCTAACAACATTGACAGACATGTAAAACCTGACAACCATTGGTTAAATATTTAGCAGTGCATTATATTTTATAAGCATATCATAATGGTTTTTTAAAGACTTATATTGTGCAAAGTAACTGGCAAATACTGTAGTGGAGTAAAATCATACAACATTAGTCTCAGAAATCAAATGGAGTAGAAGTCTGTAATACCACCAAATGTAAAGGGAAATTACCTTAAAATTGTACTTGAGTAAATGTACTTAGTGATCTTCCACTACTATATCTCATGTTATAGTTTCTGTGAACATGTGAACCAGCCGGGCAGTACTATACTGACTTGTTTTTGTTTTTCAGGTAAGAGCACTGTGATCATGAAGGGGCCTCCCTTAGCTCTGCTCACCTTTACTCTACTGTTGAATGAACTATCCTGTGCCTCTGTGGGGAAAATACTAGTTTTCCCATTGGACGGAAGCCACTGGGTAAACATGAAAGTACTCATCGAGGCGCTGCATGCCAAAGGCCATGAGGTCACCGTACTTCGGGCGTATGACAGCTGGTACATCAGTGAAAAATCTCCTTTCTACACCTCCGTCACACTTCCAAGCACAGGTGGCTTCGAGGAAAACTTCGAAACCTTTTTGTTGCCACAGCTGGCGATCCGGCTACAGAGTAAGTCTATGTCTCCTTGGTCTCTCATCTGGACCCATATTAAATTGCAGCGGATAATTATAAACCAGTTCTCGGAGTTCCACAAGAGAGTGAGTGAAATGGTCGTTCAGATGTTTGAAGACGAAAACCTGATGCGTTCCCTTAACGATGCCAAATATGACCTGGTTTTGACCGACCCTGGCATCGGCGGAGGGGCCATGCTGGCACGTCGTCTTCAAGTTCCCCTTGTTTTCAATGTCAGATGGACCATTCAAGGTGAAGCTCATCTTCTCATTGCTCCTTCCCCTCTGTCACACATTCCTTTCACTGCAACAGAGCTGACAGACAGGATGACCTTCCCTCAGCGTATCAAGAATGTTTTGAGTTATGTTGTCGGGATGTACACGCTATCCTGCATCACAGAACCTCAATACAAACCTGTGGTTAAGAAGTACTTTGGTCCTGATGTGGATTACTCAACGTTTTTCCTGGAAGCTGATATATGGCTTATGAGGAATGATTTTGTCTTTGATTATCCGCGTCCTACGATGCCAAATATCGTCTACATGGGTGGATTTCAGTGCAAGCCCCCAAAGCCCCTGCCCGAGGACCTGGAGGAGTTTGTCCAGAGCTCCGGAGATCACGGGGTCGTTATGATGACCTTAGGAACTTTAGTCGGCAAGCTTCCCCAAGATGTTGCCGAGGAGATTGCTGCAGCCTTCGCTCAGCTGCCTCAGAAAGTTGTTTGGAGGTATGTTGGAGAAAGGCCGGTCAACCTGGGCAACAACACATTACTGGTCAACTGGTTGCCACAGAATGACCTCTTAGGACATCCCAAAACTAGGGCGTTTGTTTGCCACGGTGGCACCAATGGAGTTCAAGAAGCAATTTACCATGGGGTGCCTGTAGTCGGCCTACCCTTATTCTTCGATCAGCCCGATAACCTCTCCAGAATCAAAGCGAGGGGAGGAGCTGTGATTGTGGACATTGCCATGCTCGATAGGCACATCTTTGCAGATGCAATAAGGGCAGTTCTCTACAACTCCTCCTACAGGGAAAACATGCAGAGACTCTCGAGGCTACACAGAGACCAGCCCATGAAACCACTGGACCGGGCAGTGTTTTGGATAGAATTTGTAATGAGGCACAAAGGAGCCCCTCACCTGCAGACACAAGCCAACAAAATGTCTTGGTTTGTTTACAACTCTGTTGATGTCATCGCTGCTTTGTTGGCAGCTGTTTTGCTTTTAACATTCACCGGCATTTCAGTTGTAAGATTAGTGTGGAGAAAGATTTTTGTTGGAAAAAAGGTCAAACCTGAATAAATGAATGAAATGTGTGTTAAATCCAATCCTTTCTAGACATGATCCCAACAAGTCTCTGTGTGTGATGTTGCATTAGGAAAACTATTTTCTGTTCATAAAACATGAATAGAAAAAAGTTTTTTCTAGATTTATCCACTGGTTTAGGATTGTATCCAGTACAAACATGTGAGCGTGACTGAAGGTTCTCAAAGACAATATTAATAAAGTAAATTCTCTTTTGTTTACCAGTTTGTTTGCAACATCTTAGACACAGGAGCTTACAGGAGGAACAGCAACATAAAGTATCCATCCATCCATCAGCTTTATATCTCTGGAGTCAAAGTCCGAGAGCAGTGAACTTTAACGAGATGACCTTATGATTAACTTGTTGATTGACCAACATTCCTGTGTGTGTGTGTGTGTGTGTGTGTGTGTGTGTGTGTGTGTGTGTGTGTGTGTGTGTGTGTGTGTGTGTTTCTATATTGTGTGGTGTTCAAAGGAATTGTCTCAAACACACCTGGACCTGCATGTATTGTGTAATTTGCGTCAAAGCTCATCCTTGAGTTTTAAATCAGCAATTTGTCTACTTCCACGATGAACCTGAGAAAGAAAAAGAAAAATGCATATGTAAAGTGAGAGAATATATCTATGATTATATATTAAACAAATGGTCACAAGTTGGTTGGTCAAAATAAAAACATATACTGTTTACATAAACATATACATAAATATATACTGACTTCTATGACTTCTTGGTCTGTCTCATTTTATTTGTATTAGCTACTTTTCATTTGTCCTCTTGACTGTTCTTCAATTATGTTTATTCCTGTGTACATATTAGGTATAATATTAGCATTTGCGTTTTTAGTTTATATTTAGTTTATTGTTTAAATTCTTTGTTAATGAGTTCATCTTTTTTGTTAACAAACACAGAGTCTATGAGTTTATGTGTAACATAATTGAATTGCAGACCTCCACTGATAGTTTTCAAGATGTATTTCATTTGATTTTACATTTTGTTGTATTGAAATCAATCAGTTTCTTTACAGGTCCGGGTTTGAACAGTAGGTGGCAGCATAATGTTCTGCCATGGGATTGAGGAACCATGAAGTACCTTTTCCTTGCAGAGATAAGTATTATCTCTTCAAATATGTTATCCTACAGCCTTTTGATAAATTATGATGCGATATCTCACAGATTATCAAAATGTATTAATTGTACATTTAAACTATTGTACCTGTTTCCCTGATCGTGATCATACTCAGGACATGATGTGAGGGAAACCTGGTTCCTCATATCTCTGAATGAATCCAACATTATCCAGGTTTCTGATTGTCTGTGCAGGAGCGACTCTGACTTCTATATGTCCTGGATACTTTTTCATTATTATAATCAACAGTGGCCTATCTGACATTATGTAAATTCTGACAAAGTTTAATAAAATATATCAATTAAAATCTTTCTTAAATTATCCTGCATTATACAACTTACAGTTGAAAATAGTTAACAATAGGCCCTCATTGAATAAAAATGAAAATGTGTTTGATAGTTGAAACAGACAAGGAATATGCTGGTGTAATCAGAACATGCACTGTAGTAGATGAATGCAGCAAATGAATGAGGCTACTGTGTTGTAGGTGTGGGACTCCATTAGCCTCCATTAGTTCAAAGTGGAATAGGATTAAAAGTCTTCTTAAAGCCTGTGCATGTGCCTTTGAGGTCAGGGCTTAGTCAGCCTGTGACCGCTTGACCCAAGGCACAGTTTAAGACATAGTGGCACTTTGTTAAGCACTGAGTACTGTCATGGATGGATTATCATGACCACAGGCTCTGGACACAAACTCACAACAGACCCCTACCCACACATGCAAAATAGTTTATGAAGACTGGGTGTGCCTGAGAGCAACTTGAAACCACACAGCATATATCGCTTTAGGTTAAGAAGACATGAAGCGTCAGACACAGTCTTAATACATCGTAGCCTATATATTATGATTTAATCTGCTATTTTACAAAACATTGAATCTTACAATCAGGTAACATTCTCAAAATCATATTTACTCCAATATTTTAAAAACAACAAATGCTACACAGCAAGAAAAGAGTCTCATAATACATTTTCTGGCGAAGGGCCCCCATTGGGGCCCTGGACACATGCTCACTTTCTCCATGCTGTTCATATTTGGAGAATCCTGTAGCAACACCTGAGAAACACTGGCTTCTGATTGGTCGGCAGAAACAATCCACAGCTCTATTAAATTGCAGGTAACCATAGCAACAGTAGACTATTTACATTAGCAAAACTAGTTAAACTAGAGTTTAATGTTAATGTTAATGTTAATGTTAATGTTAATGTTAATGTTAAATGTTAAATGTGGCTAAAGGCTGCTTTCATGAATGATATTCACTGGCAAATGATTCTGATGTAAGAAAAATAAATCAATAAAGGAGTTATTGTTTTGATATATTAGATTTCTGCTCCTCTTTATGATGGGACGTCGCCCGCCTGTCCCCGCTGTCCTCTGAGATCTCGCGGGATTTGGGATTAGACGGAGGGGGTTAAAAGGAAGGTGGCTCCCGCGGCGCACCGGAGCTGACAGCAGCGGCGGCGGCAGAAGCGCAGGTATCCGGCAGCAGTACTCCAGGCTCCCGCTAGTCCACCCAGCGACACCTCCCTCTCTCCTCCCTGCGTGACACGGTCGGTGTGTGGGAGCCTCGGACGGATCCACGCCGCATCACTCACCCACCACATCCCCGCTCAGGTCACCCCCCCCTCCCCTTTTCTTTAATCTCGCCTCTACCGGCATTTCCGTCTCCTCGTCCCCGAAGATGACACCTGGAAAAGCCCGAGCTGCAGTCATGTCCTTCTCGGTGCTGATACTCGGGGCGCTGATGCTGCAGCCCGTCTCCTCTCAGAACGGTAAGAGAACCAGATCTCCTCTCAGACATGATGCTAGTAACCCGACAACATGGCGTTGGGAAAAGGGAGAACAGAATAATGCGGCTTTCAGGGAAGGATGTCGAGACGAACCATTACGGGACGTGTGTGTTGTTAAGCAGCACGAATGTGTCCGCAGCCGCCAAGTGTCATTAGATAATCCCTGAAACCAGTCGAAGGTAAAAGCGCGGCGCTTCCTTTTCCTTCCCTGCAGTTTAAAATGAAGGGTCAATAAATCATTGATGGGCCACAATGTGTATCCGTTCGGATGATGTGCTTCTCAGCAGAGGCCTGTGCGATGTCCCTAAAATGTCCTTTGACGTGTGGAGCTGAATACAGAGTGGAAACATGAGCCCTTCACTCAGCAAGGACAAGTTACTGCTCATTACACTGGGCCAGGACAGGACACACATGGAGGAATGGTGTCACGCACGCACACACACACACACACACACACACACACACACACACACACACACACACACACACACACACACACACAAAACCCATATCACTAACCTTAAAGGGATAGTTTACCCAAAAATGAAAATGTGTCTCAAAGTGGCGTCATTTAGCCCACGTTTTTAGCCTAAATGTCCACTGTTATTAAGGCTAAAAACATGGGGTAAATGATCATTTTTCCAGTTGAATTTGAATGTCCGTGTTTATGGCAATGCTTGGATGGCATTTTTTTTTTTACGTTTAATAAGTGGTCACCATTTACTTTAATTGTATTGGATTTGGCTATAATGCATTTAACCCCCAACACTCCAAAAGCTTTTTGTGGACTCAAACATTCAAACCCAACCCTCCATCGGTAGTGGTGAGTAGATAGATGAGTGAATTTTCATTTCTGGGTGAACTATCCCTTTAACTCTGACCAATTCATACCTAACCCCAGCCTTAACCTAACCACTTGTTTTTCACAATTCACCTCAACCAGGACCAATTCATGCCTAATCCTAGACTTAACCAATAACAATTCATATATTACCATACAGTATATTCATATATTACCTAACCTTAACCTCAGAAATTATGTTTTGCCTCATTAGAGCCAGGGTTTGGTCCCAATGTAATCTACTGGTTTGTGCTGGAAAAGGTTTTAAAGATGTAACAAAACTGAGTATAAAGGCACACACATACAAACAGAGGTTTACACAGCTATCCTTATTAGGACGTTGCATTGAATTCCATGTTGTGGACAGCCTGACCAAAACATTTTCCCTAACCTTAACCATGACTAATTCATTCCTAACCCCAACCTAATCACAATTCACCAACCTTAACAGGGACCCCATAAATTATGTTTTGCCTCATAAGGACCAGGGTTTTGTCCCCATGAGGTCCACTCGTCCTGATTAGGTCAGTGTTAATTCTGGAAAAGGTCCCAAAGAGGCAACAAAAGTGTTTATACACACACACACACACACACACACACACACACACACACACACACACACACACACACACACACACACGATCAACATGCTGCACGCTTGCTGTCTGCTGAGATACGTAAGGATGTATATTATTAGTAATTCAGCGTTTAGTCTCCAGAAGTGTATCCTTATAACTCTTCCTGCAGGGTGAGATAATTCCCTGCATCACTCCAGGTTTCTGTAACAGGAAAAAAAACCCATAGCCAATGTAATTAGATGGAGGACCTTCAAAGTGCTGCTCTGTAAATAGCATCAGTCCATTTTGCTGCATGCCTCTATTTTTAGAGCAGAGATGCTGCACTGGGAACCATGGCTTTAATGTCCTCCTGCAACAGTGAATCTGTTAACTCTTCGTCGAGATGCACCGCACTGCAGGATGGCATTGATTTCTCGGCGCACTTCTACTTGTGCAAATGACTCCCCGCTCATAAATCTCATCTCCAGCGAACAGATCGGGGCAGTGTGGCTCCATCTTAGCCGAGCATTTGTAAGTGTGCGCTGTAAGTGAAGCTTCTGTCTCATTGCAGGCACTGTGTGAGAATGAGTGAATCTCAGCTCCGGACCTTCCCCCCGAGCTGACCACGTGTAGGAATGCATTACGTATCTCCTCCTATGCTGCACACCCACTCTTCACATTTCTTCATCAATCAGTGCTACGGCAGATAAAGCTCAGAATGCTGGTTTCATGTAATGGCTTGAATAGCTAGGGAGTGTGATCTTGTCTTCTTGTTTGTAAGAGTCCAAAGAGTGTCTTAGTAGAGTATATATCGAATATTATTAGTAGATATTATAGGCTAGCATTGCTGTTGGCTGTATCACGTTTACATGATTTGTTCTCCAGTAGATGCCAATGGCAGCAGAATAAACAATGCGGATGTGTTTGCATTTAACATAAATGTTTTAATTTTTAAATTCAAGTTCAATATATTTGACTGTATTTGTATTTTCTTATTAGTTATAATTGATGATTGATTGATTAGTGGAGTAAATAGAAGACAAAGTGTATTGCAAATTGTACAACAACGTATAGTGAAATATATAACACATCTTATGCTTGAAGTCAAAAGGACCAGGATGACGCCGGGACCAGTTATTTTGCAGTCGGGCTTGAATATCAATTTTATTGATTGGAACTAACACTTCGCAGTTTAGCTTAAAAAATGAACAAATCTAATATATTTAATTTATTATCAATGCAGCTAATTGTTTCAGCTCTGATTTACTGTTCTTCCACATAAAACAAATGATATTCCTTCTATTGTAAAAGTAATGACTTTCCTTACTCAGCTCAGTTTGTAAGAGTATAAACCTTTTTGATTAAATTCAAGAGGCCATTTTTAAAGCGCACAATGACTAGACTGCATCAAAGTATATCAATCTTACTATTTTAAATTAAATCATATTCATACTCCTTTAAACAGTGACTTGGAATGTCAGTTTGCTCCGGGCAGTTGTCAAACTACAAACGATTGTACAGTTTGACGACTCAACCAGAGATCGGCACAGATTTAAACCCTGACTCTTCATGTTATTCTATTAAAAAGTGTAATGATAATTTTAATAACATAACATGATAATGAGGCCATTTGAAAGGGGTTCAGTTTAGTCATTTAACAGCATAAACATAATACACTTTGGCACTTATATATACCAACAATAATACAAACAAAAGTCAGTCATTTAATCCAAATTAGAACAAGCATATAAAACCGAAAAAGAAAAAAAACGATTTGTTTTCCAAAAATAAGGTGAGATGTGTTTACAGGCAATACACAATACATACAATTTGTTTTAATAAGAAAAGAGCAAGTTTGTATGGCTGCTTTTAACTTGGTTGGCATTCAGAGATTATTGTAAAAAATAAAATGTATATGTTAGTTGGGTCAATTTAAGGAGCCCCCTTGGGCTAAGAGAAATAAATTAATGAAAAAGATTAGTTGCATTCATAGTTATTTTCAAAGATTAAGGATATTAAAAGATTGTGAAATGAATCAGGATGTTCTGAAGTCATAATCAAATTTTTTTTCAATGCAATTCAGCCTATATAGCTCTAAGCAGACCAGCAACAATGTCTTCATTAATTTGACTGTCTATTTAAAGATAATTCCAGAATAGCCTAATTAGAGAATATTGTGGGTTTTGGAATCGGATGTTAAATGATGTCACCTTGTGCTGTAGGACACTGAGCATTTCTACTGTTTCTGATGTTTTACATAGCAAACTATTAATTGATTAATTTGATAAAATAATCTTTAGAATATTCGGATCACACACACTAGACACATGCGACCACGCTCCAAAAGCAAACAAACATCCATGTGACATGAGTGACATCATTCAGACGTGTACGGAACAGTGGCGTGCCGGCACAGTGTGACTGGCTCAGCACATCTCGACTTCCAGAGGTGTCAGGATTTGTCTCTCAGCATTTCTATGTTCGGAGCTGAGGTGTTGCTTTTACTGTTCAGCCCCACTTGTGTTGTTAACTGGTCCTTATATATTCACAGGAATCTATACAGGGCTTGATGACTCGTCGTGGGCTGTACAGCGGGGGTATGATGTCAGTTGAAAAAAAAACAACCCTGATTGTCCGTCTTGTGATGATCTGCCTGGTCTGGTTGTCTGTCTCTTCTGCTTCCGACTTTGTTGCCGTAGATTGCTTCTATGGAAACGGATGGGGTCTATTACCAATGCGCCCACACGCTCCCCAGAGACTTAGAGCTGCAGCTTCTATAAATCTCCTCAATCTCATGTGCACGCTACACAGTGCCTATAGACCAGGCTCATGACTACAGCCCCTCGTCGTCCTCCTCCTCCTCCTCTATGAGCAGCCATGATCAATTGTTACTCTTCTATTGCGTTGGCCTCTGAGATTGGGACATTTCAATCCAGTGAAATGAACAGTACAGTTTGGTGTCTGGTCTCTCCATGATTGAATTATTATATAAACAAGCTTCTCTGAGCACTAATGATCATCACACTGACGGCATGTAGTATTATATTATTATTATTATAATAACGTCAAGGTCACTTGGAGGACTTTTGGTTGTGAGCGCTGTGTGAGCCGGGGCACAAATTTAAAAGATTTTATTAATTGAACATTAACCAAGTGAGAGCAGCCGTGCAGGGGCGTCCCAGCAGAATCAAATTAAAGCTTCCCAGGAATAGCAGTAATAATGGCTGCAGCACATCTGAGGTCGTCTCTCTCTCCTGCTCTCTGCGCTACCCTAAATATTGATGTGACCACTGCACACAGTCTGAGGATGATGTTTGATTTATAAGAAACAATTGATCCATTAGTCCACCGACAGAAAATTAATCAGCAACTATGCTAAATTTTCCCTCAAAATGGCCAAATATGATCTTGTTTTACATCCTCACATCTGCTTTTTTGTCATATCTGCTTTAAGCATAATGAAAATGCAGACTAATCAATTATGAGAATTATTGTTTTATATATATGGATATTTATTCACTTCTTCTTAGCATTTTATTGACCAAACAATTGCATGAGTAAATATAATTGATTCAGAAGATAAAAAAAAATTGATGATGAAAACAATCATTAGTTGCAGCCCATATGTTATATTTTCTTTTTCTTCAAACACTTTAATTCACCTTTGTTTTATGTTTTATGTTTTAAATTTCAATGTTATTTTTCATTGTCTTTTTTTGATTATTTCACATGATCTGTTTTTTTCCCTTTCCTTTCTGGTTCCTTTTTAATTTACCCTGTCGTTTTCTCACCTTTCCATCCCACACCTGTTTCCCTTTTTTTTGGGCTTATCTCTGGACATGTCGTCCCACAAACCTCCACCTTCACCAGCCGGCTTTGTGAAATCCCCTCTTTCCGAGACTAAACTCACAGGCGACGTCTTTGAGCTGTACTGTGACGTGGTGGGAAACCCCACCCCAGAGATCCAGTGGTGGTACTCTGAGATCAACCGAGCCGATTCTTTCAGGCAACTGTGGGACGGCGCCCGCAAGCGTCGGGTGTCCATCAGCACGGCCTACGGCACCAATGCCGTGAGCGTGCTGGCCGTCTCTCGTCTCACGCTGGACGACGCCGGGACCTACGAGTGCAGAGCCAGCAATGACCCACGACGTAACGACCTGCATCAAAATCCAGCCACCACCTGGATCCGTGCTCAGGCCACTATAACGGTGCTGCAGAGTGAGTGGTCAGTGTAGAGGACTCCCCCCACCACTATCACCCCTCCCCCCCAGCAGCCATATTTAACAGTTCCTGTGTGATTCAGTCTCCCTCGATCCTCTCCAGAGGACCGCTAGCTTCCTCCGTAGGCGCCATCCTCCCCTACAGACCTGGAAAATGAAGAAAAACACAACCAACTCATCCTCGTGTTTTCTTTTACAAGCAGAGTTGAGTAGTATTTTTGTGTTGTGCTAGTTCCTTAGTTCAGTACATACCTCAGTCTGTAGAGTCCGGTTTCCCTTCATCTCCCTTCTAATTCACGTAGACTTAGATTTCATGTAGTCAAAGTAGTTGATGGAACTGATGGTTTCATTTATTCACCAATTGTGAAGTCTGTACTGTGATGTGCGTATGTGCTGGCCAAATAGAGTTTCAGTTTCACCGGTGTCTACTTGTTTAAGCAAGATGTGGATAAAAAGGTTTAAGCAGAATATAAACTACTACGACACATATAATTGTAGAGTGTTGGGGTCTACTCCAGAGTGACTTCATATCTCTAGATTATGAGAAAGATCTTGACCTACAGTCGTCTTTACTGGCTGCTAACATGAACATGTCTTTTATAAATGCTGAGTCAGTTGTGGTAGAATAACCTGCACAATTAAGTTCTTGTAACCTCAGTAGCTTTGTTCTTCATAAAAAGGATTTGGGGGACAAACTAGTCACTGGTCTCCCTGATATTCAGAGAAGGTAACTTTGCAATAAGTTTACTGCCCAGCTTTGTAATTTAAGAGCGGCAGGTGGCTGAAAACTAGACGGTGGCCGAGACGTTGCACACCAGCTCATTAACGAAAGCACAAATGCAGGAGCCACAACGCAAATGCAAAAGTGACAACACTACCGCAAAAGCCACACAACGGAGACACAATCACAATGGAAGCGAGCGACAACGGATGTAGGAAATGAAACGAGAAGAGTTAATTTCTACGTTCAAGACAGCCATCGTAACAGTCAGTCGACACTTCAAATTTGATGCTTGTCTGATGTTGGTGTCGTACCTTTTTGGCTGCTTCAAGTACCTGCACCATAACTCCTCAATCTTCGACTGGCTTGACATGTTTTTCACAAACGACGGCTTTACTTGACTGCAGGAAGTAACTCTGCTCATTTCATTGTCAGCATCCATCGTTTTGTGTGGATCTTTTAGTTGCGTAGTCACTTTTGCATTTATTTTCCCGCTTGTGTGAGGCCACCATACAAAAGCTTGCAGACCACAACACAGTGACACCTGCAGAATTCATCTAGAACTGAGCTATTTAACCTCCTGATTGTATTATCAAGTTTTTGTGAAAAGCCTGTTCTTTAGCTTCTGCTCATTAGTCCCACACGTAACAGAAAATGAAGCATGGAGATTGGATGCTTCTTACTGAAATGCGCCATGGGAGTTGTACCTGATTGTACACAGGCTAGTAGGTTTAAGTTTGATCAAAGAAGCAGGTATTTACTATTACAGATTTACATCTATTGTACTGATATTTCAGTTTCGCCTGAAAATGAATGGATTCCTATTTCAGGAACGCCGGATGCACCAATGAATTCCACCCACTGAGCAACTCTGTTTCTTTTATATTATCTATAACTCTGTATCTTATATAAAGTGTGGTTGTCTTGTCTGAATCATTTTTGCCTTGTTTACATCTTCCAACACACCCTCACCCACGAGTCCTAGCAAGCATCCCCTCTGTGGTAGCTGATCTGTGTCTCTTTTTACAGAGCCATCAATCACCGCCTCCGAACACATCACACTTCCAGTGGAAGGCGACGCTTTCACACTGCAGTGCAACCTGACCAGCGCCTACAATGTCCCCGAGGAGAGCTACTGGATGAAGGATGGCGAGGAGATCCCGGACACACGCAGTCCGAATAAGAACACCGAGTACAGGTGGGAGTCACGGCAAATTCTTCTGTGTGTGTGTGTGTCTGTGTTTAACTGTCGGTTGTGGGTTCATGTGAGGTGTGTTTATGCTCTGCAGGCTGAGGAAACCAAGGGGAGACGACGCTGGAGTGTACACGTGTGTCTACACCTTTGAGGCGGCTCCATCAGGCAACGCCTCCATTGAAGTTAAATGTAGGTGTTGATTTGTGAGCTACAGGCATCTTTGTTAGTTTCAAGGCCACATTAGAGATGTCACCAATAAAAATGGCCTGTGTGGCCTTGAGCCACCAGCAGCCCTGTCATGCGAGGACCTGTGATTTTCAAGCGGCTCTGCTGGCAGCTCAGGGGCAGCCGGCGCCCTTGACACCTCCATCTAACCAATGCCCGGCTCAGTGGCAGCAGATGGTGTCTTGTTTGTCTGATGGCAAAGGATTATGTCCCAACCGCAGAATGTGGTCAGCCTTCTCTACTGTCGCCGTTTACATTTATTTTATGGTAAAAATTCTGTTGGTCCAGGCAAATAAACTAATTATATTCGTGCAGGCAAAAATTAAGAGAATTATAACAATACAAAGAATTATACAGACATCATCAAATGTCATCATCAAATGTCGACATTTTTGATGTCCATATTTCACTTCTCTTCTCACAGACTAGTCAGTTTCCTATTGTATATTCTCTCTGTCATGAAAGACTTGAAAAAGAGAATTGTTTTTATCTTGTAGATTAGTAAAAAATACACAACATCCTGCATGTTTAATTATTTTGTTGTTTCTTTTATATTGTGTACTTTGAGATTATAGTACATTTGTTGCATCATTTCCTCCCTGCAGGAAATGCTTCTTTTAGCTGTCTCACTCTGTGCTTTGTGCATCTTACTGGAATAGTACATTACATAAATACAACTTAATAATTATCGCTATTATTATTTGAAGTGATAACAGTAAAGCAGCTGTTTAGTGCCTGACATTGATTTATTTATCCATTTTCATTACCATTGTTTACTTTAAAAATGCATTAGTAAGAGTGCTGTTTATTCCAACTAGAAAATGAAAACATAAAAAAGCACATATTTTCACCCACGTACATTATTTTCATGCAGCTCATTGACATGACTGCACCTGAGTTTCCAAATAACTGCACTCACATTAGACCTATAATAGTTTATTTTTGTGAACCTTTTGTATCATTGTAACTATTACTTGCTATTTTCTCTGTTTTAGCTGCTCCTGATATTACAGGCCACAAGCGCAGTGAGAATAAGAATGAGGGCCAGCTTGCTGTGCTCTACTGCAAGTCTCAGGGCTATCCTCACCCTGTCTGGACCTGGAAGAAGTTTGAGAACGGTGTTTTAAGGGTATATGACACAACTACACACACTATACACTATATCATTAGATTTGTATAAACGTTAATTTGTGGACTGCAGGTGCTCTAGTGTGTTCAAATCTGACGCAGTAACATCTCGACCGATCTCGACACACAGAGAAGTAACATTTAGTTTTGTGGCAAACTTGTATTAAAATGCTGAACCAACAAAACTGTATATTTACTATTATTGTGATTTGTGCTGACAAATGTAATCATAAGGGGTAAAAGAAGTTGGATAATCGAATAAAAAAAATTATATTTTTGCACAAACAAATCCACGACGACTCTAACAGGAGGGAAAAGTCAGCTGAAGGTTGAGAGGTTAAAATTCACTTTGCCTTACACAAAAAATGTCTATCACTAAATAACAGTGTCACATTTTATTCTTGTTTTAAGGATTGAATTAAAACCACACTTACACTAAATTACTGTAAATATTCTTGCCTAGGAATCGAGTTTTTGAGGAAATTATGTCAAATGGAATACCTTGCAAATATTATACAACATTTGATTTAATTATGATGAACTTAATTTATTAAGCGTTAAAAAGATAACAAATAAAATCGATGAAACATATTGGAACTGTAAAAATACAGTTTAAGGATTTGACAGTAATAGAGGAGCAACAGTTCAATAAGCCAGCTTATAAACCACTTTGTTATTTCCGAATGTTCCTGTTATACAGATACAGATTGAAATGTTGATTTAAACATGATGTAAACTAAAATAGTAAAAGCATCTTTGTTCATGTGCCTCTGTAGGAAATCGACAACTCAACCGGACGCTTCTTCATCAACAGCAGAGACAATTACACCGAGCTCCACATTATCGACCTGGACATTAGTCTAGATCCAGGCGAGTACCACTGCAACGCCACCAACATTATCAGCAGCCGCAACGAGAAGTCTGTGCTGAGGGTCCGCAGCCACTTGGCCCCCTTATGGCCTCTCCTGGGAGTTTTGGCCGAGATCATCATCCTGGTCGTCATCATCGTTGTTTATGAGAAGCGCAAGAAGCCTGAGGATATGCAAGACGGTGAGTCACCAGCAAGTGGTGTCTTGAATTGTTTTATTATTTCTCTGTTTTTAACATTCCTGAACAGACACAGACTTTATTGTACAATTTTGACTTTTTTAATGTAATTAATTCCTTTCACCAGAGACACCAACAGAGTCACCTGACCCTGTGCCGTGCCCGCATTCAATAATTCAGTCTGGCAAGGTTGACCCAATAGGCAGACACTGTTGCAAGAGGTCGCACCTTGTCAGGACAATTTCATCCATTTAATATTCATGAGAAATATGATACTGCAGTGTTGCGGAGGTGGACAGTTTCAATTATTAACAGCTTTCCAAGGACCTTGTTGCGTCCCCAAGCTGCTGCGAGCTTAACCACGACACGTCATTTAGCTACACAACCAGCGTTCATCACCCTGGGATTCTTTTTTCCCTTTAATACTGCTGAGTATTTCATTTTCAAGAGACTAGCTATATCATAAATCATGCAATAATGGTATTTGGGTGACCTTTTCCCCCTCAAACTGACTTTTTGATGTTGTCACACGCTGATTAGGCCCAACATGCAGTGAATGACAGACAGCTCCTTGTGACAGTCACTGCACAGAAATGTATCACCATTATGGATCATTACAGGGTAGGAGATGGACTCCTGCTGCACTTGAAGTCTTTTACTCATTTTGATAAACTTTACAACCTCACAAAACAGATGTAGATAATTCATGTTTTACTTTGAATTAGGGTTAGTGTTGGTTGCTGATTACAGATTGTTTTAATGTATACCATCCTCCCCTTTCCACCAAATTGCATAACCTAAATCATGTTTGTGGTAAGTGCGAGACTCTGCATGTGTCATGAATTTCGATGAGCATTCAGCCTCTTATCTTTCCTGTTCACAGCACAGGATGCACTTCTGTTAAGCTTCCTCCATCTTCAGCTTTTCAGCTTTTCTTTATTTGTTACAAATGCCCATATTTCTAGCAACAAACTCAAACTTGCTACAGCGATGAAATGGCATGCAAGAAGTCGCTGTAAAGAATTGAATCTATTTCGAGGTCGTCATTCGTTTCTACTCACCGTTTCACACGGCTTTGAGCTATTACATACAGTAAAGCTTCTCATTGATCTCTCTCTGAGTGAACAGATGTTCTTTGTTATTGCTGCTTGTCTTTGCATGACAACAGTATTACTTTTTTCCATTTTAAAATTACCTGTATGTAATTGATCTCACTTGCACATGCGTTTCATTGTGTTGTTGTGCTGGATTTCTACTGCACTCTGTGTGTTTGTTAATGACCTCACCGGGTCCTTTTTTTGCTGCGGCATGACAGCGCGTTGTTTACTGTTTTCTTATTTCATCTGTAGGCTGCATTTTCATTCCATGAAACAGGCTGCACCTGCAGTAGAGCTGAAGGAGAACTCCTCATAAGGCTCAGGGCTGAATGCAATATGTGTTGCATCGCTTTATTTAAACTAAACTCTTTGTCCTTGCATCAACTTGTACTACCTTCTTGCGATTATTTCATTTTGTTGGTCTTCATTTCTCCATATTTTTCCTTGTTGCATCAGATGATGACCCAGCTGGACCAGTGTAAGTATAAACCTTTTGCCTTCACTACCTTCTCTCTGTGTAGCCCCGTGCATCCATGTGTGTTTTGTTGTAGCTCACCATCACGCATCCACTGTCGACTGTGTGTAGAGCTCATGATGTATGTACCCCCCAAATCTGGGTCACAAATAACTTGGAGCAATATGTGTTGATTTTTTTGCTGCTTTTTAAGTAAAACACAAAGAAATATTTTGACGTCAGACATGGATACTTTAAATTGTCCTGATTACGAAATCCATGATGCTCTTTGTTAAAATGTTTATCAAAGAGTTCATACACAGTTTATAACTATAATGTAGTCATAAGAAGTAAAGTGCTAATTTATGTATTGGTCAACAATTATATCTCCTCCTGTGGGCGGCACAGCAATTTCTTTTTTGTATAAACAGATATCTAATGATGATAAACATTATGTTGAAATAATTATACTAATTATATAAAACATGTCTTCACAGAAGAAGCTAAAATTGTTGTCAGATGTTGTAAATGATAAAAAAATACAATGTCCTTATAACTATTAATACTACAAGAAACAATACCAAATGTCTGTAATGCTCCACCACTGTTAAATTGGTGATATGTGTTGTTGTAATCTACCCTTTCATGTTTATTACAACTGCAACTAAATATTTTTTTCACCACTGATCACAGTTATTCAAATTGATAACTATGATAAAATCATCAGGGTTATTTTCTTTAAAATGTTGCCAGAAAAATACATTACACAACACAGTCTGTGTGTAAAATCAGTGGAATGCCCCTTTAAACCAGACTTAATTACCATTAAGTCTATAACATGTTAGACAATATGCTAAATTCCGCTTTCAAAAATATATTTCCATCAAAAATCTAAATTATCTAATTAATAATGAGGTGAAACAGAGAAGAAGCAAATTTTTGTTTCTTACTATAAATAATGACGACAATGATTAAACAGAACTAGAATCAACCCATGTTTTGTGAATCATTCTCTCGACAAGAGTTACAGTTTAAGCACATTTCTGTGTGATGTGTGAACTGATTGTGTCATTTGCTTCCTGCCAAAGGAAAACTAATTCCACTAACAACCACAAAGACAAGAACCTCCGCCAGAGGAATACGAACTGAGCAGCCTGTCCGCTGAGTAAGTATTCAATTATTAAGAGGAAGCCTGACGACCAGTATGTTTGATAAGCCTGTGGCCACAAATCACGAGATGAGCCACTATTCAGTGTGAGACTGTCACTGAAGTATCTTGTAAAGCAAAATAAGGCCTAATGAGTGGATTTCTTTTTGTTTTATTTACAGGTTTCATTACACATGTATTGACCATATGAAGGTAAACAAGAGGAGAGTCCATTCCAGTTATAGGATGTATCTGCCATTGCAAGTGTGGTTGTGCAGGAGTTAAATGGGGCATGCCTTATGATTGTGTGAGGGTGTGAGATCAGGAGGTGCTGGAAGCATTATGGAATTGTTCACATTATAACCATTGTTGCTGCATGCGGTTGTTGACGTTTATGATTTTTTTTTTCTCCCTCTTATTCACTAATTTAACATTTTTACTACTTCTAAAGTAATGCATGCAAGATGTTGACCTTCTGTTTGATACAGAAATGGCTTTCTTTTGTTTTGTTTTCTCTGAGAGTGGCTTCATGTAGATAACCCGTACTGTGTTCTAGAGGAATTAACTAAACTCAGCAATGTAAAAGAAAATAACCACCATAATCTGGTATGACAGTCGTGTACAGTTTTATCATTCCACTGCATACCATTTTCTAAGTTCTATCATTTTACCAGACAGTATGTATTACATTATAAGGGCTTCGCAATGTCCCTCTAAACTCGGTTAAGGTTTACTTATGCTGTATGTATGTACTGTATGTTTCCAATCACTATAACTGTGTATCAGATCATTAATATAAAGATTATTCATATAATATGATGCACTTAAATGTTGAGAATAATGAAAAACTGTATACACTTTAGGGAATATGTACTAATCATTCTAACATATTGTTTTATAAGTATGTGTATTGTACAGCATGGCTATTATCCTATGCAATTATTATCCATATCAATATATTGAAAGTCATTGCAGCTTTTGATTTCTCTGTGACAAAGCTTTAAACTAGTAGGATCACCGTAGAGCGTTGATGGCATACTACTCAGCTGCATGAAATATCCACAGCTGACGTGGGAGGTGGCGAGAGGGAGGGCCCACGTCAGGACCGGCACTCGAAGCAATTCCTAAATCCTGAGTCATTTTTAAGAATAAATATCTGGAAAATGAAAAATGTGTATGTTGAGTTTGTTTATTTTGCCAAAGAGAAGAGACGTCCAACCGCTCCAATAATGATGGCACAGGCTTTTCTATGGGAATGCAGAAAAACATAAAAGCATGTGGTGAACAGTACCATCTAGTGGGATCAGGAGTGACTCACAGCGGACCTGCTGAACATGGTGAAGTGAGAGACTTTGAATTTCAGCGTTAAAAGTATAAATTGACTTTGTTCCAACATATGAAGCTGGTCTCTTATTTCAACAAAGACAACTCAGTCCTGATAAAATCTTACCAATGGAGAAAATTCTGTTAACTTTTTTAATTATCACTTTCAAACCTAATAATCATGAGATCAGTGAAGAAATTACCAAAGGATAATTTACTTAAATCATCAATTTACATTAATTCGAGGATGTGCTGTTTTATTCATATATGCTGTCTAGAAATATTTAATGGCTGCTTTGTGTTTTTCTCTTAAAAATGAATCTACGCAAACTATAATGAGGGTTTGTGATAGAGTAACCTCCTGCCACTTGATTTATATGAGTGATACTGAAGAGCAATATCTGATTATTAAGCTGAATAAAGATGAGGCTCGACACAATAAATCATTACAAAACAGAAAAAAATACACCAAGGAATCTGCTCCTTTACAAAATGTATATTCAAAGTGGGTACAGCATTTTAGTTCCTTAAACTCTGAGTAAATTAACAAAATTGAAATGAAATTTGTTTCTGGGCACAGGATTTGATTGGCACCAGGATTTTTTTAAAAATAGGACGGCACAGATTGTTGAAGTGCAGAAGAAAGACAAAGTGTGGGGTAAACAGAGGAACACCTTTCTAGCTTAAGGTCCAGTGTGTAGGATTTGGTCGATCTATTGGGAGAAATGAAATATACCAATCATGTGTTCATAATCACCAGAGACTAAGAATCATGTTTTCGTTACTTTAGAATGTCCCCCCCGTATATCTGCATCCGGAGAAGCTGCTCTTTCCGCCATGTTGCACCATGTTTCTATGGACAAACCAAACACTGGCTCTTTAGATGACCTCCTTTTCTGAAGGCCTCCTTAGTTTCTCCTATGCTTGGAAGGGAGGGATGAGTTGAGGGGTGAGGGGTTTTCAGTTGGTTGCAATATGCAACTTCACCTCTAGAAACCACCAACTGTTACACACTGAACCGATAACATTGGTTAACAGCAGCCATTTTCTCTTCATTAAATTCAGCCAAACGTTACATCAAAGTTACAGTGGACACGAATAACAAGAGAGTTCATCCTACGAGGTTGTTCTGCCTGCAGACATAATGGAGAGTGATGACTACTAGTGCTATTTCAGGATAAGGAGACTCCAAACATCAAGTGCTGACGCCAGGACAGTTAGATTTGGGCAGAATAGTTACTGATGGGAAAAGCTACAGTATAAATAACAAGAAGCAATAAAGAAATAACCAGCACACAGATGCATACATTTTTTTAACGATAGGTCATTTTACATCCCCATGTGATGTCACCATTGATGGGAATAATATAAATCACTGAAAAGTTTCTGTTGCATACTGGCAGTCATAGATTACATATGCTGTATATACAGTCTATGCAGACTGCAGTATTGTGGGTAATCTTGATCTCTGATATAAAGCAACATTTATCATTTTGTCATAAGGAAATATTTTGGCAACAACACACAGCTCATTTCTTCCTGTCAGGTGGCATTACTCCATATAAAATTGCTTTATGGTTTAAATCAGTTCAGCAAAGCTCACATTGAGTCACACAAATGTATAATGCATCCAGCTGTCAACAACCTTACGTCAAATTCATTTCCCCATGTTGCTCTCTGCCAGGAAAGTATTTCATTGCTTGTCTATAAGACTGAAAATGTCATCTTCAGGGTATAAAAATTAAACTGTGTGGACACAGGTTATGAATGGAAACAGGTGGACGCTCAGGTTGAAGCTCGATGTAAGGTTGTAGTTTGAAATCACACAGTAAGTAAAGGTTCAAAACATCTACATTAACAAGGACATAATTGAACATGTGACTTCTCTTCCCTGTTTAAACTTTAGATTCAAGCGCTGGTAATAGGATGCCAGGGTGTGAAATTGGAAATAATGAATTGTTTTGTATATTTTATATATTTCAGACCTTGTCATATGTTGTTTTCAATGAGTGATAGATTAAGTATCGCTGTTAAAAATGTCACCTGGCTTATGTCTTGTAATCTGTTGTTTTAAAAGATATTTGGCAGCGAGTTAAGTGAACTACTGCAGCCCGTTGACCTGTAAAGTATTATGTTTATGATATCATATATCAGACTTTGGTCACATTTATTTTTCCCTATAAAACCCTTATCTTTAATGCTCTAAAAATTAACGCTTGAAATTGCTCACCTAATATGACTTTTGAATAAACTAAACTAAAAGCATTCATTATCATTATAAACTTAACAAAAATATTTGCTTCAAGTAACTTTATAAAGTTTTCTTGTGTAAAGTTTGCCTCAATACATAATTCATGGTGGCATAGCACAAACTTTTAACTTTGGGCCAGAGTCTGGCTTCTGCAGTTGTGCAGGAGTTTTTTGCAAAAAACAGGGTCACCTTAGCAATTCTGCAGGGGTTTTCAAATACATATTAATCCATCTTTACTGTTCTACTTAAGTGAAGTATGACATCAGAGCTCTGAGTGTTAGTAATTTGATTATAAGTTATATCTCTATCAATGTGATGAATATTATTCCAATGTATTCTGTAGTACCTTCAAAGAGCTCATGTAAACTACCTGGGGGAAACCTATTGGGAAACCAAGTAACTGGATGTCAGATAGGACAAATGTTTAAAGTTGGTACTATTTAATGTTTAAAAGTCTTAGTCTGTTAAACTCAATATCACACCTTAAATAATTATGAAAGAAAAAACATCTGAACAAAAGATAATTAAGCTGCGCAACTTTCTAAAGTTGTAGCAGCGTCAACTGGTTGAAACTAATGATTTAACAGAGTCTGAAAGGTCAGTTCATTCCAAAGTGTCAGTGTGAGCTCAGAAGTATGTGATCATGTGATGTCTATGTAGGATTCAAACCAGAGATCAAACTGAGAAAGTATTTGTTGTGTGAAAACCAAAAGTACAGACAGGATTTCTGTAATTGTAGAGTGAATATCCTGAAGGTCATTGGATGACCAGAGGATCTGTAACCTTTGTCATGACAACCATCTGGGAGATGAATATCATAAACTTTATAACTGTTGCTTTTTTTGAAATGATCAAACTGTCACAACAGTTTGAGAAAGGATGGACGAAAGACTTCAGCAGTTTATAAGAAGGAAAATAAATTCAGAGATTACACTAATTGCACCTGCTGCCTTGATAGTATAATGTTTTATGAGTACCAACATCTGTAATGTGTATTTGTGCCTATAGATGTATCTAAGATGCCATTCACCATGTATGTGTCAGGGAAAGTTTGCAGACTCCCACAGAACTTGTCTTCAGATTATGACACATCAGTATCTTATTCTCAACAAACACGTCAACCCACATGTTTGGACGATGATGCATCAAGACCAAACTCAGTTTCTCTCTAGTGAACCACCAACCCCTGCATACATGGGTCTCATCCTTGAATCATCCCCCTCCAGTTGTTCTGACTGGGCGGGGGGGGGGGCTCATATGGCAACCCGATAGATTAGCTCCCATCGATATTCACGTTATTGGGAGGCGGGAGGCGGGAGGCTGATGGATCAGTGATGTCAGCGCCCTCTTTGAATGCCGTGGCCGGGCTGCGTGCATGTGTGTCATCACCTTGCACTGACACAGAGCCGTGCTGGTTGTTTTTGGGGGGGAGGTGGGGATCATGCTTTGTCATTGAAAAGCTCAGCAGCAGCAGCAGCAGCAGCAGCATTATTCTCCCACTCCGGCACGTCCGACGCTCAGCAGCATGCTGCATCCTGATGCGCTCTCGTCTGCACGCTGTGGGGTTACCTGGATTTACACGCATTTCACCGCCCGTCCATGACCGACGGGTTGAAGCGGCCACGTATTGCCGACGCATCCTCAATGTTTGAACCGGGGGGAGAGAGGCACGTCCCGAGTGCCAAATAAGATACGACCTGTCCTGCGGATGCGCCGTCACTGTTTCTGCCTCCAGCGGCTCCCCAAGTCTGCGAGATCCATGATTTATCCCCCTGTTTCCCCTTAGAGCGCATCTCCTTCCCCACAATGGAAAGGTTCCAGTCGTCCATGCGCAAACGGCTCTACAGCTTGCCGCAAAACATTGGGCAAAAAGCCTTCGTGATTGACGAAGGAGACAGCGGCGACAAGGACACCAAGAGGAAAAGTATCCGGCTAAAACATTTGTCCCCTCCGTCTCCTGCCAGCAGCTGCAGGAGCTTTGAGGAGGCCAGGAGCGAGGACTTGGAGAGGGACGTGATTGTGAAGACCAACTTGAACGGGGACTGTCGCCGGTTCAGGGGCAGCATCTCCTCCATCACCGGGCGCCATCCTCTGGGGTCAGACCCGGCGGAGCAGCGGCGCCTCATCCCCGAGGCGGACGCCTGGGTCGGTGAGAGTTTCCCCGATGAGAGCGGCCCCGGGGCCCAGCAGCGGGCAGCGGGTGGTCCGAGTGGCGCAGCCGGGCAAGGGTCCGTGTTCGACCAGTCAACTTTCATCAAGTTGGAGGACGCCGAGCAAATCCTACCCGAAGATGACCGGCTGTACCAAGCCGGCTTCATGCACCGGCAGTTTGGGGCGATGCTCCAGCCGGGTGTCAACAAGTTCTCCCTGCGGATGTTGGGGAGTGAGAGGGCCGTGGAGCACGAGAGGGAGCGAGTAAAGTCTGCGGGCTTTTGGATAATCCACCCGTACAGTGATTTTAGGTAATTCATCTGCAAAACAAACTTTGTTTCATTCCAACTGTAAAAATAATGCTGCAGCGATCCTGTCACATTAGGCTCATCAGGGAAAACAGGAAAACTCTTCCTATAGCTTATTTTTAACAAGACATAAATTGGCACCAAATGTGATATGGTCATTATTAATTATACACCACAGGATAGAGACATGCTAATTGTAATAGAGACATAATTCAGCCACAACATCTGTCCACCAGAAGTGTGTTTTTCCAATTTGATCACAGTGATGATATTAGGATGACAACATAATGAGGAATGTGCAGAATAGGTGAATCAAAAGATGAATGTGCCTCAGTGATCTGCACCTTGAATAGATAAATGGTTTTATATATGACATTGATCCTTTTCTAAAGCCTTGACTACACTTACACTGCACTGGCCATTCTCACAGGGAAGTTAAAGAGCTCTCATGCGAAATCCCATTATTAGCACAATGACATAATATACCAAACACATGCAGGATATTGATATTTAGTTGCTCTTTTGTTTGGTCCGGAGAAATGTGTGTGTTTGTTTCTTTCTACACAAGAATGGCTTTTATATCCTACCCAGCAATTCTCTCATTGTTGGGGTCATTTCTACATTTCATTGCATGCTGCACACAAACAGCATTCTGATCATCACTGCCATCAAGGGATTTTCGTGACATTTAACCTTGAGGCTCGCTGTCATCATATTTTCACCGGCCAGTTGTATGCCGATGTGTGTCACTGCAGTTTTTTTCCACTCATCTGAATTACACTTTTTTTTTTATCATTTAGCAAGGGCAATGGATTACAGAGAGTGCAGCAGGGGCTTGGAAATGGGGTAATCAAAATAGGGTAACATGACCATTCAAGATATTAGAAGCACACATCAGTGGAGATTATTACAGCACAATTAGTCTAATGGAGCAGAGATGGTGTGGACAGGGAGGGGACACACCGCCAAACGCCGCACACACATACACACACAGAAAGACAGAGAGGGATTGAAATGAAAATGATGTTTGAGAGGAATCAGGACGCCCAGCTGTTAACTCTGTGTGCGAGGTACGAGGTCTCATAACTCCGTGCTCGGTTCGGGTCCCACTTTGAGCAGGAGCAGGGGTTGCGGTGCCTGGTGTGGGCCCCTTAAGGTGAACAATTTCATCTGCAGGTCCCATTTTAAGCTGCAGGTGTAAACCTTTGCAACATTAAAGATTATTTGGGATTATTTTGGGGGTTATGAGACACGGCTCATCCAGCACTGCACACGTCATGTGCACTCCTTGGTATCTGGAACAGTTGTGGGCTGACCACTGTTCATCAGCTGAGTATTGTGTAACTCGTGCGTCTCCTTGGATCTTTTTTCAAGCACAATCTCCCAGTTTATATCATAAGTAACTGCTGTCTTTTCTGTGGCTACAGCAGCAGACATACAGAACTGGCACGTAAATATGGTTAATATGATTGCTGGTGGGACTGAGCCACAGTACAGGTGTGTGCTAAGCCACTGAGCCGCATACAGGCTGTTGTGCTTCAGCTGAACTCTGGCAGCAAGAGATAAGTATCTCTAGTACAAATGTGATCCCTTTTCAGCTGTCCTGATTGATCTAAGCTTCTTTCACCATTTTAAGCCTTTTTGTGTTCACTTTGCTTGTAACGCCCGACTCTTTGTGCTCTCATGCTCTTTAACGTAGTTGCACTCTGACCCAAATAGTGCAAGATTCAACTCTGGACCCAGTAGAGGTCCAGAGTCCCCACAACTGTCGGCTTTTTTATGGTAACACCAGATTACACCAGCCAGTTGTCTGTCCTATGTGGGCGGAATGCTGCGTGCACAGTCAGCTGATGAGCAAACAGGATGGTCTGCGGGGGGACAGCAGTAATGCACTGTCCCCTACAGACCTTTTTTTTTTTTTTGGTCCAGCTGTTCCAGGGTTCTGCAGCAGCGGTGTGACGTGTGCAGAGCAGTAATGCTAACTACTCAACATCTGGCTGATGGGAGCTGACTTCTGGAGATGACATGGATTCCCAGGAGATAACGGTGGATTTAGCCCGAGAGGGGAAGTGCAATTAGGACCAGTGTGTCACTGCAGAGACAACAGGCAGATGAAGAGACAAATGCAAATGCTTTGTTTGGCAGGGAACAACAGAAAAGTGATTAGAACAAATGGCCACCCTGCCCTCACTGCTTCCCTCGTTTTGTGATGTTCTCCCGTGAAGGTCTGGTTCAAGGAACTAGGTAGAACCATGCTGAAATTGGGTTAGGGTTGTTAGTTGCCTCTTTCCTAGACCCTCGTTTGAGACCAGAAAAAGTCAGGGACATGCTTTTAAAATGCTCTTCTCTTGAAGGTAATAAGTGTTCAGATCCCACAGGGTGGTCCCTGCATGCTGTCTCACAAGCTGCGAGAACCATCAAGTGGTGTAATGCTGCCCCCCCTCCAGCAGTTTGTGCACGCCCTGTAGGTTTGTCAGGCTCCTGGTTGGATTGATCTGTGTTTAATTAGGTTTCTGAAATAGATCTGTCATGCAATCACACGCATGCATGCTTTCTCAGCTCATGCACACATACACACACTCACGATGGCAACTGAAACTCTCCATATCTCAGCTGGCGTTTGTGGGGCTGAGCTGTGCTTTCCTGGGCTGTAGGTTTCCTCTGATGCTGTAAAGTGTAAACGTAAAATATTCCCTAATTCACTTACTGAAATGAGCTTGAAGCTAAATCAATGAATAATACATCGAATTGACAATGTTGTGTCAGATAACATGATGTGTTTACCTGGTATGATTCCATAATTTGATTCTTAGTACTTGATACAGAGCTTGATTCCAATATTTGAGGAAAATATTCAGGTAAATATTTATTGATGTTGGTTACTATGAACGTGACTGAAATCAGCTTCCTTTTTTGTGTGATTCTAGACGAAATTGAAAACACTGTCGCTGACACTTGAGGATTTAGTTAGTTATGAAAATCAATGTTTCCTCATGAGAAATTCAAATGAATTCCAATAACCCATTTTCCTCTCTATTCCTGTGGCCACAAGCCCAGTAGTGAGCTGAATTAGCACAACACTGTTGTTTTCTTGTGTTGTTAATGTTTACACTCAGGGTTTGGAACCATGTTTGCACAGTTTCTGCTCTTTTGAACATTAATCTCCTGGATTTTGAATTAGAGTATGAGACTGAAGCTGTACAGGGTTTCATTTTGATTTGAAGTTACTTTACATCATTTGTTCCCTCTGCCAGGAAGGCTATGTTTTCGCCCCTGTCTGGTTGTTTGTTGGTGGGTTTTTACATTTGTTTGTTTGTTTGTAAACAAGATTACAAAAAGACAAACAAAACATGAACTAAGGAAGAATCCATAAAATGTTGCTGTGGATTCAGATAAAGGGGCAGATCCACAAGTTTTTTATTACTTAACGTTGCCAGTTAGGGCGTTTTATTGGGCATTTGTATTATTTTCTTTGGGAGTAATGTATGAATTTTGTTGAAAAACAATCAGGCTCATGTATGAGGTGGATATCTATGTCGTTGAGCAGTTCTAGAATAAATTGACTGAAATGTATTTTCATGGGGCTGGTAGTCTATTCTCAGCTACTGTTTTGGGAAAAGGGAAAAAGGTTTTACCACAATGAAATGTATTACAATTTTCTGATACTAAATATATACCCCCTTCATGGTTGTGTTTATTTTGAACCAATACAAATTGGTGTTCCCAATACACAATTTCACAGTGCAAGCATTTGAAAAGTAGAAAATGCCTCAAATCAGCATTATTTCACAAATATCTACTATTTTATTGCATCTAAATGATATATATTTATAATGCTTCTTTTTCTTCTTCTTTTAGAAGCTGGACCAGAAAATGTTTGTCTCTTTAATTGATGATCCAAATAGCTGCTGATGGTTTATCTCTCCACACTCTGATCTCTAATAAAATCCTAAAAACGTCTGAAGGTCACTAATACATGCTGACATAAAATATTCAGCTCAGTTTTTCTGTCAAGCGTCTAAGAGTGAAGTTTATGATGATTTGTCTAAGGGACTGTACCTGGGCCTGAATGACTTTGTCCTGCTGTTATTTAGAAATGTGAGTTATATGTGTCCCTGTGGGTTTCAGGTTCTACTGGGATCTGACCATGCTGCTGCTGATGGTGGGAAACCTCATCATCATCCCCGTGGGCATCACCTTCTTCAAGGACGAGCACACGCCGCCCTGGATCGTCTTCAACGTGGTGTCCGACACCTTCTTCCTCATGGACCTGGTCCTCAACTTCCGCACGGGCATCGTGAAGGAGGACAACACGGAGATCATCCTGGACCCACAGAAGATCAAGATCAAGTACCTGAAGAGTTGGTTCGTGGTGGACTTCATCTCCTCCATACCGGTGGACTATATCTTCCTCATCGTAGAAACGCGCATCGACTCTGACTTCTACAAGACGGCCCGGGCCCTGAGGATCGTCCGCTTCACCAAGATCCTCAGTCTGCTGCGGCTGCTGCGCCTCTCCAGACTCATTCGCTACATCCACCAGTGGGAAGAGGTAGATCCTGCAGGGATGAGCTTGGATCTTCATAGAAAACCTTGCACAAGCTGGTTATGTATTTGGGCATCTTCTGGATGCTCTGAAAATGGAGCTGTAGGAATTGGTCATCAGATATTAATAAGCAGCAAATATTTTCATCATTTTAGTTGTTATTTAAGAATAAAAAATTATATAATAGCATCTAATGAAATACTTGAAAACCCTTTTTGGTTTGAATTGCTGTCACCTAAATACACCCAAATAGCCTCTTGGAGCATATGACAGGCATTTTATTTCATGAAAGATTTTTGTTTCATAACTATAAAAAATAATAATAAGTTCCAGCCTCACTCTCAAACACTCAGAGATAAACAGAGTGGCATTTCTAACATCAGCACATTCCTCATAACCGCGTACTCTTGTCTGGATTATTAAATTTTTACTTTACGCATCAAGGGAAAACACATGAAGCTGCTTTTTCATAAAAATACATGTGTCATTTCTCAAAGCTATAGAGTTAATTTGATGCGTCTCCTCTGAGGTTCATGCACAGTCTCACACAATCCACCTGCTTAATGACAGACACTATACTTTCCGGCATTATCTTATTATTATTAATCCAACCGAGGCTGCATTCCCCATAGACCGTTAATGTTGCTTGCAGATAGTTATGCAACAGTGAAACAGCCTCTGGTCTATAGAAGATTAAGAACAGTGTGGTCTGGTATAGGACCCATGGATTCATCAGCCCACACAGCACCTACTGTCTATTTCAAATCCTCTGGTCGCGTGAGAGAGAGAGTTGGAACTGTTTTGTAGATTTATTTACAAAGAACTGCGTGTTGTTGTTTCAGTTGCATTATTGCTGATAATCTGTCCCGCAGGTTTTCCATATGACCTACGATCTGGCCAGCGCCATGGTGCGTATCATGAACCTGATCGGTATGATGCTGCTGCTGTGTCACTGGGATGGCTGTCTACAGTTCCTGGTGCCCATGCTGCAGGACTTCCCCCATGACTGCTGGGTCACCAGAAACAAGATGGTGGTAAGTGGATTATTTATGAGTCAGACAGACACCGTCCAAATGATGTTTCTATGAAAGACACTAAACACCTGTTTGGTTTCAGAGGCCTCCTCACTGTGAGAGATGATGTCCCACACAAACACGCACACAAGCTTTGGTTTTAGTTGTTGCAACATTTTCTGTACTTTTTGTCTTTGCTCTCATCACTTGTTGTAACCGGGTGGATCTGATTAAGGTGATGTTGCATACTTCCATGGACCAATCAGATTTAAGTAACATTTAAATCAAAATCTGAAAGCGATTGGTTGTTTGTAATCAAATCACACCCACACAGTCCTGATAAAGCAGAGTTGTTCAAACTCTTAAGTTTCATTGTTGCTTCTTTAGTCGTGTTATATATGTTATGTATATGAATGTTATCATTTCAACAATAAGTCGAAATCAGTCAGCAACAATTTTAAGAATTGATTTATCCTTTGTCTTTTTCTTTTCAGAAAAAATCTGAAACATTCCCTGGTTTCAGCTTCTGAAATGTCAGGATTAGAAAAATTCTTTGACATTTATAATACTTAACTAAATATCTGGACTATTTTATCACTTCACCTTGGACTGTGTGAATTTCTTATCAATGAATTAGTCCTCAGATTAATGAATCATGAAAATAGTTAGTAACAGCCCTAATCATATTCATGTGTTTATAGATATTTTATTAATTGTCAATGTGAGCACAGGATATTTTAGTAGGTTCACTGGTAACTGACCAAAAACCAGGACCAGTACAGTGATGCAAGTGCAAAAGTCTTCATTCATGATTTAAGGTGATTCGAGTTTCTCAGTAAGTTGCTTCAAAGCCAACAAACCTTCAAAATTAGGTCCTCATCACCTGTTGATCTTAAAATGCTTTAAAACGTTTTTTTCTCCTCGTACGTTGCAGAATGACACGTGGGGGCAGCAATACTCCTACGCCCTGTTCAAGGCCATGAGTCACATGTTGTGCATCGGGTACGGCCTCTACCCCCCCATCGGCATGGCTGACGTGTGGCTCACCATCCTCAGTATGATCGTGGGGGCTACCTGCTTTGCTATGTTTGTGGGGCATGCGACTGCTCTCATCCAGTCTCTGGACTCCTCCAGGAGGCAGTACCAAGAAAAGGTGGGGGGGGGATCTTTCCCTATATGTCACAGAAAACTAACTTTAAGTCCAAAGTAGTTGAAATCAGTGGTGAAATACTACTTTATTCTTCTATTCCACAAAATTTCAGAAGAAAATGTTATATAGTGGCTCTATTTACTTTTCATATTAAGGTTTTACACTCAAAACATATAATCATTTTAAAGTGTTACATTTTTATATATAATGAGTATTTTTACCTTTACTAATTTCAAGTACATTTAGCTGATAGTAATTTATTTTACTTAACTATGTTTTTGAGGGCGAGAGTTTTACTGATATATTTTTTAGTAATAGTATGTCAATTTTAATGTATTTTTTCCATTGTGGTGCTAGTTTTAATTAAGGATGAATATTTAGTTCATGATTTTGAAATTGAAAAATCATTTGATCCAGGATGTGAAGGGTTTTTACCCCTGTGTTTTTAAATGTGACATTGAATCATCTGTGCTACATTCAGGTGTGAAACGCTTCACAGAGCAGCAGAGAAAGTCAGTGTTTGACGTTACAGCAACTGTTGTGCAGGTTAAACACAGAAAATGGAGGCTGACGTTGGAGATAGCTAAACCCAGAAATTGAAAACCAAATAGAGACTTACAGCAGGATGTAGCATACATAGATTAACACTCAGGATCACTGCTACTCTGCTGGCAGAGCACACAGCTGAAGGACACAGTGGTTAATGTTATTAGCTGCAGCCTGCAGAGCACAACTGTATTTGTCAGATGGGGCAGAGGCACAACATTGCACTGTGGGCAGGTTTCACAGATGGCCTGACAGTTGACTGTTAACATAATGAGACACATTATAGTCGACCTCTGAGCCAACACATCAATCACTTTAATATATTCATTTTGACATGACTTTGCATTAGGACACATATGTCTGTGGAGGGTTTTCTCTTCAATAATTTTATTATTTCTATGATTTTAATAATTGGGCCTGTGTTGTTGTTACAGTATAAACAGGTGGAGCAGTACATGTCCTTCCACAAGCTCCCGGCCGACATGCGTCAGAGGATCCATGACTACTACGAGCACCGTTATCAGGGCAAGATGTTTGATGAGGAGAGCATTCTGGAGGAGCTGAACGAGCCACTGCGACAGGTCGGAGTTCACACGATGACCGTTGTCCTTATAACGATGTTGCTGATGATGTGAAAACGTTACCTTTGTATAAGTGCTTTGGAAGCAGATATAATTAATTTCCTTCTGTGAACACCTATGAGTGGGGGCTGCTGTACAGTACATAAGAGTTTATAATCATTGATAAATGCATTAATACTTATTTTTATTAATATTACAAAATCCCCTTTTATCCGCTAATAATCAGTTATAAATATTTTATACCAAAAATGGTTTTAACAATATAATCATAATAATAATAATAATAATAATAATAATAATAATAATAATAATATTATTATTATTATTGTTGTTGTTATTTTTTGCCTCTCAATGAACAATGTTTTTATATTTGTCAGTGGAAAATATGTGAATTAGCAACGTGATAATTTTTGCTCTAAATTGTTTACACTTAGTTACTGATGTAATCTAATGTGCCTCTCTTATCTTTGCAGGATAACGTTTATAGTCATGTAATCTGATTAGTAAGGACTGGAGATTGTATGAGGACAGAGAACCTCATTAACGGAGCACTAAGCCGTTAACCACCCTGCTTTTATTATGATTGAAACATACACACATCACTGCCGGCTCCGGTCATTTCTCTGCCGTAGGCAAGATTAGGATTTGTGTGTATTTTCTTCTTTTCTCTCCCATTAATCATCCAACAACCTCTCAGGTTTATCTGGTTTCTCTGTTTGTAAAGCCGTTTAGGAAATGATTCAAACTAGTTCCTCCTCCTGCAGCTGCAACATGTGCTGCTGATGCTTCAGGGTTAATTCTCTAATGATGTCACGTGTCATTGTATATTGTCAACTCAACAATACATTGGCAGATTTTCACCAAACTTAATAGGAATATTAACTTTTGGTGTTGATCCATCAAAGGTCAAAGTCAAGGTCAATGAAAATATGACTCAAACATATTTTCAAAAATATCTCCACAAAAAATACAGTTCGAGACAAACCAGAGCTTTTGTAGATCAGACATTCATCATATGATGCCACAGTCAGAAAATGACATCATGTATCAATTTTTTAAAGTATCTCTGCTTCCTCTAGGACTATAGACACAACCGTAAGCTTATGTAGATGAAAAAACAATCATAATCATAGGATTGGAATGATGATCATCACCATAACGTCAATATGTAGTAGTCATATAGTGTAGTAATGCATTTACTTTTGCAACCAATAACATTAAAACAGTGGTTCTTAATGGGGGTCTGTGAAAAGTTTCCAGATTCATCATTAAAATGATAATGATATGTGGGTATTCTGTCTTTGACAATGTAAAAATATTTTTAACAAATGGCTCATATTCTTCTAAACCATTTCTTTTCTTTGTTCAAAAGAAATGTCTCTTGGAATAATTACCGAGCTACCTACTACAAATGAGTCATTTATAAACAAAACAGTATTGCAGTGTTTGCATAAGATAATGTTCCTTGATACTTAACTTCCTCTTCCTCCTCCTCTTTTCTCTGTTTTCATCACCTGAAACTTTGGACCTTTTCATTATGAAATAATTTGAGCTAATTATAGTTGAGGCGTCCGTCCAGCTGAGTTCTGAGGAGCCGCAATGTTGTCAACTTGTGACTGACAGTTCAGTTGGCGCAGTGTGTTTATTACTGTCATTTAAAGGTTGTTTTTGTCACCTCCACCACAGAGATTATGCTTTCATTGGTATTTGTTTGTGTGTCGGTCTGGAGGATTATGCAAAAACTCCTGAACTGATTTCCATGAAATGTTGTGATGGGGCGGGACATGACCCAAGAAAGAACCAATGACATTTTGGAGTAAATGTGGATAAATGGGTGGATCCAGGTTTTTTTTTTCACCTCCTTTAACATGACAAGATAGGCCAGTAGCCTTAGTCTCTGAGCACTATTCTGGTTGATAATGTTTTTTCTGTGATCATGATTAATGAGATTATGTTAGTCTGCTCCCTGACAGTCTTCGTCTGTAGTAACTGCCTTTTGCCTTTCCTAAAGTCCAAAACACTGTCACTGTGTTTCCCGCAGGAAATCATCAACTTTAACTGTCGTAAACTTGTGGCCTCCATGCCTCTGTTCGCCAACGCCGATCCAAACTTTGTCACCTCCATGCTCACCAAACTGCGCTTCGAGGTCTTCCAGCCGGCCGACTACATCATCAGAGAGGGAACCATCGGCAAGAAGATGTACTTCATCCAGCACGGTGTCGTGAGTGTCCTGACCAAGAACAGCATCGACATGAAGCTGTCTGATGGCTCTTATTTTGGAGGTAAGATCTTCACGTAACTTGCAGTGTGCACTGTGTGCTAATACTGTATGTCCTGTAGCTGGCAGTGGGTCAGTCTGAATGTAAGTGAAGGAGTGGTGATAGTATTAGTTGTTTTGATTTATTTTGCTCAGGCACTCAGCAGATTAACTTTTCAGACAGCTGAAAAAAATTGTCCACATCATCTCCTTAAAAGGTCTCAGGACTAAAGAGGAGCAAAGCTTTGTGATCTTTGATTCAATCTGTGGGGTTTTCCCTTTCGTTATCATCGCAACAAAGCTGAAATCCACATGTCTTTATTTGCTATTGCCCTTGTTACATCATCTTAACCTGTCATTGTTTTGATCCAGCAGCAAATAGCACAGGCTCAACAGTCCCCTCATGAAACCACATTTAAAATCAAAAGATCACGTTTTTTATTTGGATCTACACCAAATTGCACAGACTGACAAAATATCAGTCCCGTAAACATACCAATTTTCTTTTAATAAGATCCATTAATTATTTTCTGAGAAATAAAGGAAAATGTTGAAGAACGTCCTATCTCGCAATGCTAAAGAAAGTGGGAAAACGCATCTTGGATCCACCCCTTGATCCAGACCACACCAGAATGGAATGGGTTCTTCCGTGGGTTATGCTCCACCTCTCCACAAACTGTCATGGAAATCAGTTGAGAGGTTTTTGCATAATCCTGCTAACAAACAAACAAACAAACAAAATGCAAAACTTGCTTTAATTTAATTTTCAATGAAAAGACCCCAGCACACAGATAAAAGAATTAACATTTATATGCTTTGGCTCAAAAAACTAAAGACACAAACACAGATGGTGAATGAGGACAAAAAGTTTGTGTCTGAAACCAACACATGGCAAATATATATATCCGAAATCCTGTGTTGTCATGTGTGATAAATGGATTAAATCAATAAACAGGACATGAGAGAGGGAGAGCAAGCCTCAGTGCGTGTATATATGTGTGCGTGTCTATATCCTCAATATGTCTCTCCTGAAAAATATGTCTACTTTTTTTTTTTTTTTTAAATGGCGCATTATTTTATTTTTCTGATCTGGCACGACAGATGAGGTCAGGACAAACTGTAAGCTGCAGAAATTGCATTAAGTGCTCCATCTGTGGGGTTCAGAGGCATCGCTCTTTTCATGTTTTATCGTCTCACATTAATATTACTTTGCTTTCATGAACGGATCCAAAAAGATGCATGAATTCTGTTGCAATGTTAAATTATTAATATTAATCTCTGACTTTTACTCAGCGGGAAGTCTTCGAAAGAAACCGCATAAGTAATTGGTTTTTTTTCTTCTTTCCTCCCGGCAGAGATCTGCCTGCTGACCCGAGGCAGGAGGACAGCCAGTGTGCGAGCAGATAACTACTGTCGGCTGTACTCGCTCTCGGTGGACAACTTCGACGAGGTGCTGGAGGAGTATCCCATGATGAGGAGAGCCTTCGAGACTGTGGCTGTCGACCGCCTGGACCGAATCGGTGAGTCCTTCGCCAAGAGATAAAACCAGTCCAATAAATTCAAAGCCAATTTCATGTTTTGCAGTTGAATATTATTTACTATTATTTTGAGGAATTTGAGGGTTCACGAGATTATTAACAATTTCTTTGGAAATAGATTAAATATTGGTTTATTGGATGGTTTTATACTGTTGGACCTTAAACATTTATCTTAAATAATTTGTAAATATCAGAGGGGGAAATGGAATCAAAAGCTACTAACATTTGGGACAATTCTTTTAATCTTGAATGATGTACTGTTACATGTATAGCGTGCTGGAAAAAGTGGATTAATTCCTTCTGAATTATCCTGAAGTTGAGATAAAAGGGAGCATAAAATAGAAAAACTTTGAGAACCTCAAAGGTTTGCTTCAGTACAAACTTTAAAAAAGCACTTAGTTACTCATACTGTATTACTGTATTCTTCACATTATAGATTTTTTTAATTCAGGTCTCTTTTCATTAATACCAGTTCAATTTGTTAAGTATTAACTTACAAATGGATACATGCCCCTGTGAAGCAGTTAGTCGCTGACAGGTAGTGAGAGGAGTTTTCTGATCGTGTTGTGGTCCTTTGCCATAATAAAAGAAATAATAGCAATATCTATAAGAATAGTCTGTTTCTATCAGTTTTATTTTTGCAATCTTGCAGTTCCTGCTGGAATGAGCTGTTTACTTGGCCTGTGGTAATGCTGGTTGCAGCTTTTATTTCTTCGCCGCCGCTGCTACACAGCACTGGTCACCTGTTTATTATTTTTTGACATATTACATATTAATAAGATGAACGGTTCTCGAGATATGTGTTCCACAGACAGACAGATTTCTGGAGTTAGTGCTGCATTAACCTTATTTCTCTCCTCTGTACAGGTAAGAGGAACTCTGTTCTTCAGCATAAAGTCCAGCATCACCAAAGCTCTGGTACGCTAAACCTCCAAGAGAGTGAGATCATCCAAAGAATAGTGCAACACGACCGTGACATGGCCCAATGCACACAGCTGATTCAGACCAGCGATGCACAGAGTCTCATCCCTCTTCCTGCTTCCCCGTCACCCACCCCAGTTATCTGGGCCTCGCTGGTTCAGGCCCCGCTCCAGGCTGCTGCGACCACCACCCCTCTGGCTCTGGCCTTGGCCCAGCACTCGCATCTTCCTCCCATCCTCTTCCACCATCCTCTGGTCCCAGGCTCTGGTTCTGTGAAGGACCCCAGCTGTCATCCAAGGAGAGTCCATGTTGGAGCGAACACCTCCAGCATCTGTGGGTCAGGGCACGGTTCTCCCACCAGCTCCACCCTAAGGACCCAGCATCTGTCCACTGGGCCAGTGTCGCCCGTACTGATGTCCCAGCCCATCTTCACCAGCAGCCTGCAGCCCCTCACCCCTTTGCCCATGCACCAGCTCACACCCCTGCCCCCGCCCCATCCTCCCCACTCCGGCATTGCCTCGGTCTTCCCTATCAGCCAGGCCACCGTCTCCTACACCTGCTCCGCCCAGCTCCACCCCCAGCCCTTCCACGGTGCTATGACCACCCCACACTACCCTATAGGGTTTTTCCAGCAGGGGGCACCAGGGAGGCTAGGAGGGAGATTCCCAGCCCCCTCCGCCTCCTACATAAGCCCACTGATCTCCAGCTCAGTCGACCCCATTCTAAGCCACCTGCAGCAGACCACTCACGCCACACTGCAACAGATGAGGTCCAGTCATGACAGAGCAGGGAGGACGCCCAGTGGTCTGAACCTCCCAACTTTCCCCTTCATCACCAGCACCCAGTCCTCCAGTGGATTTATGCAGCCAGTGTCTGCAGTCGGAGCCGGAGCCGCTGCCTCTCTGGCCCAGCACAGCCTGGCAGGCCTCCAGTCTGTTTTCCTTCCCCAGGTTCTTCCCGAGCACTCAGCGCTCGCCTCCCTGGCCCAGTACGGCTCTGCAGAGGCGTCTCCCTGCTACACGCCTCCAGTCCAAAGTCCCAGAATACAAAGCCCTGTGAGGGGGAGGACAGTTTACCAAAGTGAGCTCCCCAGCACCATGGGCTCTCACTGCCCTCTTACCCCTCAGACCTCATACCCTGCCAGGGTGGCTTGTACCCTCAAAGAGAGGGCAGAGTCCTCTGTGAATCTCTTTACCCAGGAAATAAAGACTATCTCAGGCTCTAACAGCTCTATACACCAGGAAAGGCCCCCCTCAGAGGGAGCGGCGGGGGCGTCGAGCCCCTTCTCCTCCCCCATGGCCGTCAGCAAACCCTACAGTTCCATCCCTGGTCAGGCCACTCCTGTCAGTCGGACTCATTCAGCGTCTGAACATCAGAACCAGTCTGCTGGCGTTCACTCTCCCCACGTTAGATCTCCCGCTAAGATATTAGAGACCGAACAGAAACAGTCCAAACTTCCCTCCAACTTGTGAGGTTCAGACACACCCTCCTTTTAATGCCTGAACACAAGGGAGATCATCCCACTCCTGGCATTGTTTTAACCACTGCTTTGTCAAATTCTGACGTGGGAGGGTGTGTTATTCTAATCAGACTGATGATCGATGGTTTCATTTTTAATCCGAGTGAATGGATCGTGGATAATGATGGACAATGACAATTTTCTTTCCTTCAAAATATTGTTTCTTTGGATAAAAATAAATGAATTATAAATTATGGATATATATATAGAGCACCTCATGAAAATATCAATTGTTCTATGTATTATATTATAACCTTACTCAAGTATTTGTTTAAAACCCCATTATCCAGGCAATTTCGTGTAACCTTTTAGTGACACCTATTTAGTTGATATTTAATTACATCTGTTTCCAGTTATAATTGAAACCGAAATTATTGTCCTTTTTTAAAATTGTGTATATTTTTTCCATTACTGAGCATAACGTGTGAATGCAAGGCCCCCCCTTAAGAAATGTGAGGAGAGACGGACAGTGCACTTTGCTTGTTTCAGAGATCAGCCATTGTAAACGTTTGATGACGGCACGTCTTCCATGATAGCGTTCCAGCAATATTGCACACCCGCATGGGTCACACAGGAATCAGATCCCGTTCAGACACACTGAAGTAATGAATGTAATGTTTGTGTCAGAGAAGTGGAAGTAATTTTGAATGTGTTGAACATGAAGGCAATGATTGTTTTTATGTTTTTTTAATAATAACTAGTTTCAGAGACAACGCACACATATCCATTTTGTCCCTTCACAGCTGCAACGGCACATGGCGAGTCGCACAACTCATGCCAACTCATTTCAGTCCGACAACAACTTTGGTACAGAGCGAACACCCGAGCCAAGGTTGGTGTGCCACTAGCATAGTATGCAATAATCTGTGTTTCTACTAAAGGTACTGTGAACTGACGCACTTGGCGACGGGCGAGATGCAGATTTTTTAGTTAGAGCAGATACAAATGAGGGAATCAAGCAATTGTGGATAATCAAACATCCTGAAACCAGCAACGCACTAAGATGGATGTGAATGTTTCTTGCACCAGTCAAAGGGCTAAATGCAGTTACTTGGGCAAATGGTTAATACGAAAACCCTCCTGGGTCATATTGCTGCATATTTACCTCTATCATTGTTAATGGTTTGATTGTAAAATCTGACTTCTGTCCTTGAACAGTTGCTGCTTTGAGATGCTATGCTGAATCAATAAGACGTGTATCACTTCCTGTTTTTGTTTTTGTTTTTTTAAACCAGACTTTTGAATCCTTCGACTTGTTAATATGTTCATGTGTTTCAATGATGCTTCCATCTCTGGACCCTCGGCTGGTGATGAACTGTAAAAGCAGCAAGGCGCCAGTCACCAGGAGGATCCTGTCCGATGGTTTTATCTGCCTGGTGACTGACCCAGAGGTTTGCTGTGACTCTGACTCCCCCCTGAGGGAGGAGAGATGCTATCAGTCACTAGCCCGTCACTGCCAGTCAGCTCCAGCGATCCCACATTACTATTCTCTCCCGACCCCGCACCTACACAGCACCTGCCGAGGGGAATCGGCTCGGATTGAGGAACTGTCAGTCATTCATCTTTTCAATATTTATTTCTCATGTCGCTGCCTTTTAACCAACAAATCTGATGATTCCATCACCCGTGTATGTTTGACACATTTTTTTTAGCTACCGAATTCAATGCAATAAAATCACATATGGTCAATGATGCTCGTCCAAACTGTTGATTTCTTTTACCAGAGTAAAGTGTGCAGGCATTGAGGAGGATCTGATACAACCCTGGTGAACCTTCAGACTTTAAGCCGGATAATAAATTGAGAACTTCATGGTGTTGTTTTGTACTAACATTTAAAATAGGCAGGATTATAATTTGTCATATTTGTCATGTCAATAAAAAAGAAAATGATTTGCTGTGTTCATGCTGGATTAGTGTATAAAGATGGATATTCAACTCAGCACTACTGAAAGGTTTGATTAAAATCTTTATTTTATACTTCCAGGTTCAAAACAGACGCATACTTGTAATATTATTCATACAAGGGATAAATAGTGGACAGACCTGATGTTCCCTGTCCTATAATAACAGTTTTACCGGATTTGCCGGAGCTTGCTTGAAAGCTGTGTTATCATATTATTCTGATTGTCTTAATTTGTATAGATTTTTTTTAGTGAGGTGGTTGAAAAGTTGCATATTTTACCTAAGAATAAAATCAGGACTTGAAAGCCTCTCTGGGATTAAAAGTGGTGAAACACAACAAATCTAGTTCAGACTCAGCAGCAGGATTGAGACAATGAACTACACATGTGACAGGAATCATGGAGTTACAATCTTTAAACGACACCATCGAAAGTCCTTCGAAGGAGCGGCCCTGGTTTTAACTTTCTACAGGTAACGGAGACCGACAGACAAGAAAAATCCAACATGGGGGTGGGTGACCATTTACAGGAGAGGGGAGGGGGAGCGGGAGCGGTTACTAATGTCCTTGGGTGAAGCTTAAGGCACCAGCACAACTCTCATGGTGTTGGTGTAACCAGAGCCTGGGCGCCAGCCGGTCACGACAATGGCCACATCACCAGACTTGAAGAATTTGCGGTGTTTGCCTTGCGATGGAGAAAAAAGACGAAGATTAACAAAATCCCCTCCTTCTGACAAATAGAAATTAAACTTTAAAATCAACGAAACCCCAAAACACTCACCAACTTCCAGGGCAAAGTTCACACGCAGGTCAACGTCCTCAGCCCAGACGTCGTTGGCGGGCTTGGTGTAGAGCACAGGGTAGATGCCGCGGTACAGGTGAGCCTGGCGGGCCGTCTGGCCACAGCGGGTCACGGCGATGATGGGGGCACGGGGCCTGTACCTTGACAGCATGTGAGCCGACCTGCAGGAACCAGGAACAAGTTATAACAGCGATGTAGAATGTAAAACGTTTAAATTTAAACTCCGACAATGGTCTGGATGAGAGCCAATGGAAACAAGCTTTACAGGTACTTACTCTTACATTCACAGAGCAACATTATTATTCATTTACAGTCGTGTTTGTATCCAACTGTTGAATGATCACTGTCCTTTGAGATCTACATTCAATAGCTAGTCTGTTAGCTGTAGCCTTGCAGGTAGTGCAAAATGGGGGGTTTTGAGCTGCCTGCTGCTGCAAAAAACACTATTGCTGCTTTCAGACCTGCACTGAACTCCGATATTCTCCTGAAATTACCCCGAGGGGCTGTATGTGAGAACAAAATTGCTCCGGACTTTCTCTGGCATTTTTCCCTGCAAGATCCCAAGAAAAATAGGTGCCATGTAGAAGATACCAATGAAAATGTCAACTTGGAAAGATTTGAGAACCTTTGTGATAACAACCAACAGGGACATTTATCTGCCATAGGATTTATCTGATGACAGTGGTATGTCTTCTGCACCATGTGTTGTGAGGATGAGCTCCCACATGGAGAGGAATGAACAGGGAGTTAAAATTAACTTGTATAATGTCAGGGTTCACATCTCAAAAGGTCGCAGTGGAGCAAAGGTTGTACAATAAAGGCTGAAACACTTCTCATATGAGCTGTGGGCTTGTGTTACTGAGAGAGCGGAGTCAGAGGGATAAAAGCACCAGTTTCTTCGCTCTTAGTGGGCGCTGTGGAGGATATCATGAGTCACAGCTATATAGAGATTTACTGGAGGTGCACTTCTCACCTGCCAGACTTGGTGAGCACAATGATGGCACTGGCGCAGCACTTGAATGAAGCCTCAACAGCGCCGATGGCAACGGACTCTGTGGGGTCACGGGTCAGATGAGAGGTGCGACGCAGCTCCTCGAACATCTGTCTGTGGTACATGGCGGCCTCGGCTTCACGGGCAATCTGAACACGTCGAAAAAACAGATTACAGAAGAGTCGGGCTGCAGTCGCACAGAACGTTGTAACTGCAGGAGTTAGTTTGTATTTTAAAAAGGACAAAACAAAGGGCTGTTATGTTTAGTGCAGAGGTCGTCCTACCTGATAGCACAATGAGACATGAAGCTAAATATCAGCAGCGGCCATGATGTCCAGGGACTGTTGGCGTGCACTGCGGGTCCTCAGACACATGCTAACTGAGCGACATGATAACACGGTTAACGCACAAGGCAAGACATGAATGGGTGTTTGGTAGCAGATGGAGGGAGGGGTGCAGCAGAGATACACAAAGCAAGATAAACAACAACAACAGCACCAACAAGTTGTTAGTGAAACCCAAGCTGATGTGTTCAAAGTGTCGAAAACATGCAACTCATATCTCAAAGAACATTCCTGTCGTTCGTAATCTCACAGTCTATAGTGGATTTCATCTTGTCTTACTTGTTTATTAGTGATGATATTGATGATCACTGAACTGAGGATGCATTATTATGATACAGATATAATGAATATAAGAGTGAAATCTTGTTTCTGAAGCAACAGGCAGCTTAGTTTTCACAAAACAGAGTATTTGCATATGAGACCCTTGTAATGTTTGTCATTAAAAACGTTGTAATCTCTATGAAACAGATTGTGCATGTGAATATGCACAGTCTGTAGGTGTGGGAGAAGATTTTGTGGCTGGAAGTTTTCTGGTTTATAGTTTGACCAGTCGTGTTATAGCAGGCTTTGGTTGCCCGCAGGTAAACAGTCAGAGTGTGGACAGCAAAAGAGGCAAAACACACAGACTGAAATGTATTGGTTGGTATCGTTTTTAAAATGTATCTGCATTTATGTGCAAATAAAATGTTAATAGAGATTAGCCAAATGTCATCTGGACCTAAAACATCTACAAAAAGTTTTGTTGTTTATGTTTTGTATGGAGACTCGGACTTAACAGTGCTTGACACATGGCCCATGGTCAACATGTCTGCTGTCACTGGAGGCCCCAAAATATTGCTGTTGCCCCTGACAGTACTTTTGTAGTATAGCCGATGAGCTCCAAGATTGAGAAAGTTGCTGTTTGACAGACATCTCTCCAGACTCAGATGTTTGAGTTTCCCAAGAACACATGTGCTACAGTGTTAGGTTTGGGTGCTTTTACTCTGAAAATACAGGCTCCCTGACACTGATAGATTTGAGTGAATAAAGCTGCTGCATGTGTATCATTCACATTCACTTTTCACATCAAACTGTCTATAACATCCCAAACACTTGTATAGTCGTTGACATCTACACATACAATAAACATGTCATTGTACTGAGGGAAACAAATCAGAACATGTGCTCTTACCATGTGCTGTGTATGCACGGCCTCCAGGGGGTAGTCTCCCTTGGCGGTCTCACCGCTCAGCATGATGCAGTCATTGCCATCCAGGACGGCGTTGGCGACATCACTGGCCTCAGCGCGAGTGGGGCGTGGTTTCTTGGTCATGCTCTCCAGCATCTGATAGAGAAAACATTACATCCCGTTTATGTCAGTATGCACACTTTGGTAGACTCATTAAAAAAGACTGCCTCCCTGATGGTACGGTGTCACGGACCTGTGTGGCACAGACGATTGGCTTGCCGATCCTGTTGCACTTGCCAGTCATCATCTTCTGGGCGATGAAGACCTTCTCTGTTGGGATTTCAATTCCCAAGTCTCCGCGGGCAACCATGATGCCATCGCTGGCCTCCAGGATCTCATCAAATCTATCGAACAAAAAGACAAATTAGCTCATAAACACTTGTCTTAAAGATGCAGATGTGTTCAGATTCGACTGTGACTCACCTGCGCACGCCCTCGTGGTTCTCCAGCTTGCTGATGATCTTGATGTGCTTGCCCTTCTCGCCCAGCACTTTCCTGACAGCATGAACGTCAGCAGCCTTACGGATGAAGGAGGCGAAGACCATGTCAACACCCTGCTCCACGCCGAACTGCAGATCCTGAATGTCCTTCTCAGACACAGCGGGGAGATCGACAGCAGCTCCGGGCAGGTTGACGCCCTTCTTGCTGCCCAGCATACCGCCATTCTCAATCTCACACACGAGGTGGTCGCTGCCTTAGGACCCACAAAACATAAAGAAACTTCATTTCCACAGTTAAGCTGAAAGAACTTCCACAGTGGCTGTCAGGTGTCTATTTGTGTGCTTACCGATTTCTTTGACCTTCAGGGAAATCAGACCATCGTCAATGTAGATGTGGCTTCCAGCCTGCACAACCTTGGTGATGTTCTTGTAGTCGAGCCACAGAAATTTCTCATCGCAGTTTTCAATGTACTGTTTGTCGAGGGTGAGCTTGATGGTGTGACCCTTCTTCAGCTCGACCTCAGCGGTGCCACTCTAAACAACCCGAGGGGACACTTTGTCAGTTCTCTGCAGTTTATTTGTGCGATAAATCAAACTCTGAGTTTTGGTAACTTGGTAAAGACTCACTCCCTTGATAAGTCCGGTCCTGATTTCGGGTCCCTTGGTGTCCAGAGCGACGGCCAGTGGTCTGTAATCAACAGATCCTGCAACGAAGCTCTCGGCTGCCTCGCGGACATTCTTGATGGTCTCAGCGTGGTACTGCACGATGTGGGGAGACATTGAAAAACAATGAAAAAATATTATTGAGTTGTAATATCTAATTATTACAAAGCTGCTATGATGTTTTCATTTAGGTGTCTATTTAGCTATTGTGCTCTATTTAGCACATTAGGTTTGTACAACAGCAGGTGGACATGTCATGCAGGCGAGTCACATAACTCTATGTAGAGTGACAACTGCAACACATTTTTAGGACGTGACATTGTGATGTTACATTGTACAAAAATAACTTCACACAAACTAAAACATATTAAATACTTTCCAAAGTATTTGAGCTATAACTTTAACAACACAATGTCACAACTAATTAAATCTAACCCCTAATTTCCTCCTAAATGTGACTGACATGCACAGCTGCTACGTGTCTACAGTCTACATGTACGACGAGTATCAGGGCCATTTAAAGGGAAAAGAACATCTGAGATTTCAAGGAATAAAGTCAAAACTTATCATGTTACAGGATGAATATCAGAAGATGAATCTGTCACCTGTGTTCAAATGAGGAATGTGGAGCATCTTGTTAAGTTACACTTATATAGTTATACTGCTATAGGTTTCACATATAACAAAATGTTTAATATTTTGGCTCATCAGCACCACATTCTTATAAGTATCAGGACTTTGAAAAGAATGTGAGTCTATTCTAAAGAAAGAGCCACATGGACTTAGAAGAAGTATCTTTAGTGGAGGAGGAAATGTTTGGTAGCGGTCGACTGTAAGGTTGCTGTTGGTTACAGCGTACTATTCTAACAGGTTTCATAGTTTCTCTGGAAACAGTGAGACTGGATCCAGAGGAAGTGGAACTCCGACAAACACAGGTTCTCCTTATTTCTGCTTATTTCCTTAAATGGTTTCTATGTTATGATGCTATTATTCTCGAGATCTCCGATTTCTATTTTTCCATATGGCCCTAACACTCTGTCATGGATGGATCTAGTAATGACATGTAACAATACAGAATAACATTGTCTAATATGAACACTGTGTTCAGTTAGTATTAAATGTCTCTCTGTGGCCCCTTGTCATGCCTCCTGCTTGTACTGTTGCTGCACGCCTTGCACTTGCAATGACCTATTTATAGCTGCACTGACAACTGACACACCAATGAGACAGAGGTCAAATTTCCATAACGAACATACGCCCACGTTCTTGTGATTTTCTGGAGAGGTTTTACTATTTTGCGATACTCAAACCACAACTTAATGCAAAAAAATAAAATGATTAAGCAATTCTGAGCTCTCCCGCTGCTGCACAGCCACAAACAAATCAACACACTTAACCTTTAAAGTTCAATGTGGGTGTTGGTGCTACAGCCAATGAAAGACGAGAGACGGTGCCTCGTCTGCTCAGGTGACAGTAAAAAGGTGAAGAGGCTTGACCTTTGATGGTGAGGGGTCAGTTGTGTAGGGTTGGCTGAGATACAGTTGGCTCGCCGGATCGAGCCACAACTCTGAGCCAGCACCGAAGGGGCTAAAACAAGCCCTCGGATCACATTACAGTTCACAGATCACCGGAGTAATGTCACGCAGCTGTAAAGGGTAAAGTCACGCTGAAGCTCTCGAAGAGGGCAAAGACTCCGTCTGCATTCATACTCTTGGGCACGTTAGACGAGATGTCGTGGCTTTGACATTTATTTGACATTTGGGGGTTGATCACCTGGTGTTCACTAATGGGGGTTAAGATGTTTCAGAGCAAAGACTCACCTCGTGTGTGCCATGAGAGAAGTTCATTCTTGCGATGTTCATCCCACATTTGATCATTTCCTTGGACTTTTCCACAGATCGGGTGGCAGGTCCTACATCGAGACACATGGATCAGTGTGACATTCGTGGGGTGGTGTGGATATTTTAAACATAAATACGTGTACTTTAATCATTGCTTGATTTGTGCTCTGAGAAATAAATCAATATCTGACCGATTGTGCAGATGATGCCAGTGTTGCGAGACACGGCAGGTTCAGAGTCGATGTCGAGCAGACACATGTGCTCTAGGAAGGTATCCGCCATGGCAGCATGTAGCTGCTGGGTGTGGATGATGGACGATCCTGTATCCTTTGACTTCAACATGACTGGTTCTGTATCTGCAGGAAAAGACCTGAGGAGACGCAGAGGGAAACAAGAGACGTGATTGATTAGCTCCCAAAATAGCTGTGACATTTCCTCCAAGTTCAATAAAAGATTTTTTCATGGGTCACACACATAAAACAGTTCAAGTCAACACATTACTAGTGTTGACACAAGAGCTTCACTTAAACCCAGAGGTTGGGATAGAAGCTACATATAAGCAAGAAATGGTCCAAAACATGCTGTGGGAACTAAATCAGAAAGCATGACGGAGGATAGAATAAGAATTTGAATGGAAAAGTAAACACTCATAATAAGGTGTGACATCTGTATGGATAAATCTAAAGTGTACCAGTGAGTAGTGGCTGTGCGGGCTGAGCGGAGAGAGCCTCTGCACAAAGCAACAACAACAGTATGTGCCTGCCTGACTGCACTCTCCCACATTCCAGCAGGAGTGTAGTGTATGTGCAGCCGAAGAAGAGGTGACTCCGGACTGAGACTAACGCTGCTACACACACACAAAGAATAACTGCCTGTAGCATGCTCAATGAAAAATAACATGGTCAGCTGAGAGTTTTACTTACTGCAGGTAAATCACCAGAAAATACAAAACAAAATCTAAGCCATCGTAATTAAATTATATAAGTTAAATATACATATATATAAATATATAGATAGATAGATACAATTATAGCTACAAAGTGCAGTTTAATACAACACAATTAGCAGACCTGAGACAGTTAAATAAGGTGCAGTATAGCAGCATATATATATGTATATATATATATATATATAAATATAAGTTTTCTGTATAAGCTGTTCCAAATGAATTGCCCCCAGTGGCATAAATAAAGTTTGAATTTGTATTGAATGATATATATATATATAACATATATGACAACTTACAGAATAAATGTCCCCATGTATGTAGTTATGAATAATTTATTTTCAAAAAGTCATCATAAGGGCAGTGGAAGCTAATTCCTCTAGAGTAAATCACCATGTAACAAATAATATTAGTAATATTAAGTACATTAAGTTCATAATCTGATTAAGAAGTTAAAGTTTCTTCAGTTTAATAATATAAACAATAATAATAATAATATATAGTAAGTGTATTGTCAGATTATTATGAGTCTCTGAAGACAAACACACACACACACACGAACACTGTGTTACTTACCTACTGTGTGAACTTCGCAGGGACCAAAGCTCCGCTGGTTCTGCTGCAGCCACCGCTTTTTATTGCCCCCCGCCAGCCGGAACTACTTTCCTGTGTCACCAACATGCGGTGACACAGGATATAGGGCGCGACGATTAAGGTAATGCATGCAGTTAAATATACAGAAGCTGCCTGGAGACCTACGGTATGTGTCAAAGTCTAAAACACATTCTCAGAGACGAGGAAGTGGAGGAATGTGGGGAAGGATACAGCGCAAAGTGGTGTTTCACTTACACAGATCTATGTGAACCTGAGGCGCCTTAAATCCATGAGCACCCGATACTGACTAGGTTCCTACTGAGTTACAAGACGAAACAATCTGGCCTCGCATTTATAAAAAATGTTTGTTCTTTTCTTACTTAATGACTTGATCCTGCTTAATTACACAATTTACACATTACCTGTTTTAGAATATGTGTTTCTTTACTTAAAAAAATAAAAAATGCTTTTTACCATTTCTATTGTGTTTTTATGCATGTGGTATGTACTTTTATACTTTTTTATCTCTGTAAATCACATCAAATGACCTCAGTGTATAACAATGCACATTAGAGTAAAATCTGTTCCTTCCCATTACACATTTTACACATGACCAGCTTTACAATTTGTGTTTCTAATTTCATGTGTTACATTACATTAGATTACATTTCATTTAGCTGACGCTTTTATCCAAAGCGACTTACAATAAGTGCATTCAACCATAGAAAGCCAAACTACAAAGTGCTGTAGGTAAGTGCCATATAAGTGCTACTAAATCGCTACTTTTTTTGTGAACTGGACCCGGTCCGTTCACAGCACAGTACGCAAGTACTGGTGTTTTGAAACGGATGCGGGCAGCCACTGGTAACCAGTGAAGGGAGGGGAGGAGCGGAGTAGTGTGATTAGAGTGGCAATTACCAGTTCTAATGTGTTTTTATACTTTTGTGCTTTTTAATTTCTGTAAATCCCATTGAATGACTTCTGCGATAATTAAAATAAACAAATACAAGTTGCTGTGCCTTAACCTTATGCTATACACAGGAAAAGAACTAAAAGTATAATTAAATCCGTGTGTATATATGCTAAAAAGAAGAAGGTCTGATGTGCTAGGGATGCTTTCTGTGCTTCCACAATGCAAGAAAAGGGGGATCTTAACTTTTTCTGCTCTTCTACCGTAAACAATTATGAATAGATTTTGTTTATATATATATATAAACACACTTGTGAAGACGGAACATACTGTACTGTCTTCTCAAGGCCAGAATGATAACAAATGAGTGCAAGGGACTTAGAAACGATTACTGAGTCAGACAACATGATATCATTGGACAGATTGTTCCACATATATACTATATATAGTGTGTATATATATATATGTGTGTATGCATGTATGTAGACTATGTGGGCCATGAGCATGTGGCATAAGTATCACACGTTAGTTTTTGCTGTGTTGACAGTGTTAAAATACACCATTTGCTTCGCTTGACGTTAAGCTGCACACAACCACACAGCAAACTTTTCATCCTAACAAATTATTAAATATAATGTATGAATAAATAATTACTTAAATTACTTTTAATTGTGTATTTGCTTGTTATATTACAATATTTTTTGGAAAGCTTAAACAAATAAAAAAAATCTCATTCAATATAATTGTTTTATATTGTGGATAGTGTGATTGGATTTGGTTTTACAATCAACTTTATTGAATCACCATTTGTGATTTGTGCTATTTTATATAGATTTTTCTTGTTAAGTAAAGCACAAAGTAGAGGTAGCAATGCTATAAATACCATGGTATGTGACACTGGTCCATACTATTGACTTATTCCTATGGAAATACACAGTAAACAAATACAATCCTTTTATGTTTTTCTTGTTCATGTTTGTGTCTTATCTCAATGACACCACCTGTTGAAGGTAAATGAAGGATTAAAAAACATTTATTTCAGTTGACAACCTGATTTTTTCTTATTGCTAAATGTTTCCTGATGTGAAAATCGAAAGTTCAGTTTTCTTGCTGACCTGACTGATGAGAAAAAGTTAGAATAATAAACTAAAGGTGTTTGAAATGAGAAGGGGTGGATACAGCAACACAAAACTGCACATTGTAATACAATATAAACCAATAATCCTGCAGCAGGCACAACCTATGTGAAGCTCTTAGTGTTCTGCAGTTTCTGAAACGTGATCACTCATCCCAGCAGAAGCTTTATTTGCTTTCTATTTGATCAGTTCAGATAAATATTTGACCATGTGCAGCATACAGTATAAAATGCATGGACATTGTGCCCACCCGCTATAATTACACACGGCCACGTAACCAACACCTGCTCTCCTCTAAGTGGATTACTCTGAGAAAAGTACTTGTTGAGAGACGACTTGCACAGATGTATGCAGTCCTGCAAGTGTCTAATCTGACCTGACTGCAGAGCAGCAGGCGACTGCTAACAAGGGTAACTGCCGATTAAGGTCAGACCACAGCACCGCAGACGGACAGGATGACCAATACACACCAAACATCACCTGAATCACCATTCATCAAAATCTGCCACCAGTCATCTGTGTTCACATCACAGGTTCATGAATCTGACTTTTCAAGAGGCTGCAGGACAGGGTGTGGATTTCTTTTTTTTCTCCTCTCATCTTTTACAAAGTATTATTCTTTACATGCATTGCAATGGGCGGCATTCAAATCAAACAGGACTGAGATACTGTAAGTGTGCAATAAAAGCCCTGGAGTTGCAGGTCCTCATCCTCCCTGCCTCTCAGGACTAGGCTCACCTGATTGGTCCGTCGGTATCTGTAGCCAATCACGGGACGTTGAAGTCTGAGACTGAACATGTGGGACTTCCTGCTGTTCAAAACCACAGGGGGAGCGGAGAGCCGGCCAAGCTGTCAAACAGAGATACTCATTTGTTTTGGTAGTTCTGGGGTCAAATATATATCTTCTTTTACAGGATTAAAAGGTTTCTCAAGTGGAATATTTGGAGATTTTCACGTTGAAGAAAGGTAATAACTTTATTTTATGCTTATTCCATCAGCAATATGTTCTTGTCTCTGTGGCAGAAGTAGCTGAACTGATTAACTCGCGTATGTTCTGCCAGTTTTTCTGTTTAGTACAGTGGAACGAATCGACTGTTGATTTTTGGTGAAGAAGTGTCACAGAACTGAGTGCATGGTGAGTGTAGTTTTAAATCTCCAGTTCCTCCATCTCAAGTGTCTGAAATATTCAATCAACTGATCAGTGGGTTAAAAGAAAATCAATATTTGACAATTTTGAGAATAAATCAGTGGTTGAAGTAATTTTTTCAACAAAAAAGCAGCTTCTGTTCTGGTTCCAGATATAAATATTTGCAGCTTTTGAATTGAATATCTTTAGTTTAAAAATATAGAATAGATAGAAACTGACCCTGGGTTATTTTATTAATAAAACAATTAGCCAGAAACATAATTTGCAGATAAATTGATTGAAATCATCAAAAACATTATCATTCAATTTATCAAACACTTATATTACATGTTATATTACACTGAGCAGTATATTGACGTGGGGTTGACAGAGGGAACTGATTATCTGCATAAATAAGGGGATCTTTTGATTGACAGCTTTTCCCATTAACCCGACAGGAGACTGAGTGCCAACAGCCGACAGAGAGCCAGACTGATGAGGACAGTGACACAGGGGAGATCCTGTGTGGAATACAGGTAAACATCACTTTCAGTCACCTCCTGGTAGCTCTATGGATATTACTGCAGCATATGATTTTTAAAAAGCTCTAATTATTGTGTTTATGGAAGTTGGAATGGAAAATACTTTTGTTTGCCACATATAGTTTGATCATATGAAAATGCTGAATAGAGGGTGAAACGATAAAGTGTTGTGTCCTCAGAAACGTTTTGTGATGATGGTAGTAACAACCGTCTTCTCAGCTATTGTTAAGAACTCTGAGTGGTTTAATCCGTCAGTGCCCTGCGGAGCTGAGCTGTTTGCACCATAAGGTGAGTGTGTTAGTGTATGTCTTGGCAGGAGAGTTCCTCCACGGACCTGTATCACCACCCTCAGCTGGAGACGGACATCGAGGCCGTCAGGGCTCTGTATTCTGACTCTGGCGTCTCTGTCAGGTGAACGTCTGAACATCTTCTCTCATCCATGGAACTGAAAATGAAGAGAAACCTCTTCTACATCATCTAATGTTCTCCTCAATCTTCTTCTGTTAGGGTGTATCGACCAATCGATGCTGTGGACGTTGATTTAAACATTAACGCCAACTTTCTGGATGTGAGTTCATTTTACTGTTCTGTTCTAAATGTTACAGTCAAAAGTTCTGTCAGCATTTCATAATTAGAATGATACAGCCCCCTGCACCGAATTTTCACAACATTCACAAATTTAACTTAACACACTAACTATGCATCTTCAGAAAATTTAACACACACTCTAATGGGTCACTAATATATTTTTAGCACAATTATATAATGATAATATTAGGTTGGTTATCATCCCAGAACCTTTTCTGATTTGTCTTTGGGGGTCATTGTTCATTGTTAAAACACCCGTTTGCATCCAAGATTTAATTTCTTGGCTCACTTCTCTGTCTGTGGGCCTGTTCATGCTGTTTGTGTGTGTCCACAGGAGGAGGTGGCCAACGCCTGGAGGATTGACCCGTCGGAGCCCATTGTTATCCGTCTGCACTTCTCTCTGTCTCAGTATCTGGATGGACCCGGTGAGCGTCTGCAACACTGCTGCAAAATAACTGTGCAGTAAATATAGTGTGAGGTGCGGCTGATGAAATGATGTTTCCCACTGCAGCACCTTCAGTTGAAGTCTTCCAACCTTCCAACATGGATCACTTCAGGCTCGGGAACCAACTGCAGAAGTGAGTGCCATATGTACAGGACTGATCCCAGGTGTGAACATATAAGTATACACAACATATAAGTACGCAAGAACAGAAAATATAAGTACACAACACAATAAGTACTCAAAACATAGTACACAGTACAACATAGTATGCAGTCATAAGGCACACGGTGGATAGGATGAGAGTAGCATAAACCGGAATTGTGCAAAAATGGATTGGATAAAGTGTTGTAAGATTTCATCCCTTATTATTTATATATAATTCAATGCTTTACTGACGTGTTCTCTTCCCCAGTATTCTCGCAGTTTTCATATCTCGGGTGTGGGACCACCTGACCAACGAGAAGATTGTGGTCCAGCAGAAGCGCAGACACAGCTGGTTCAGGTCGAGTGGAACCATCAAGAAATTCCGAGCTCGACTCAGCATCTGGTTACCACTGTCAAAGTAAGAGGTGACTTCAGGAATCCAGCTGTTTCATGTCTGACTGGATCTGCTGTTGGATAAGTGTTCACCTCTCTGTTCCCTCCTCACTGTGAGCAGGTCAAATGAGCTCCAGCCTCCATCTATGAAAGGAAGAGTTTTTTTACCAGGCATCAAACTGAGCCGATTCACAAATCACACGACCTACTACACCATCAAGAATCCCAGAGGAGAGCTCTTCACCTACACTCCCAGTGGGAAGGTGAGGACTCCCTCCAGATGGCCTAACTGCTGTGTGTGCAACAGTCTTACTGGTTTTTGTAATTTATTTATTCACTAAAAGTGTTTGTGTGTCTTCTTCCACAGAGGGTGTTGGTGTCAGCAGTGAAATCATCAGCCCAGCTCAGCACCAAACATCTGATAGAGCTGCTCTTCTCCTCCCAGGCCATCGGACACTGTAAGACCACCCCCACTCTGCAGCATGGTTTCTTAGTGCAGGTAAAGCCTTGTCCCAATACGGTCCACCATAAATGTTATTATTGTAAACATGATACATTTCAAAATGTTGATGCTTTGCCGAGGATGTTTTTGTTACAAATGTTTCTCCCACCTCACGTTTGTGCATGAGGAGGATGAATAAATGAATGTAGGCCAACAAACACCTGTATTCACTGATATACATGTATAATATATTAATGTGGAGATAAAAACAACCATTCTGCGTTTAACAATAATCAGTAGACTACAAATGTTTAAACCATATTTCAGGAATTCTTATTTTAGTTTGACTTCATATGAAGTCGATTGTGAGGAATAATAAAAGCAATATCTTTCATGTGGTAAAATTAAATGAAATGTAAATGAATAATTGCTAAATCACTGATAAATGGCTTTTAAAAATAACTTATATAAGGTTTGTTGTGACCTTTGACACCAGCCTGTCCAGCCATGCAAATTGCAGCACCTCAGTCATTGAGATATTCTTCCACGAGGAGGTTTCCACCCCTGTCTGTTTGTTTATTGGTTAGTTCCCATGTTTGTTTGAAAGCAAGTTTTCACAAAAACTACTGGACGGATTCCCACAAAACTTGGTGGAAGGATGCAGTATTTTATTGTTAAACTTTCTGTAACATTTCTTTAAATGGTGAAGCAGATTCTATGATGCTTCTGATGTGTGGAGTCTGTTTCCTGGGCCCACACTTAAACAGTTTCATCTCTGGGTGTGTGTTTTTAAGGCATTATGATCTACTTGTACACAGATAATGAGGTACGCTGAGCAGAGAATGCCGACGCTGAATGAATTCTGTGTGGTGTGTGATGAGCGACATGTGTTTCAGAACGGCCCCATGTTAAAGGTACGCTGCTGCAAAGAAATTAACAGTCAATTGATGAAATAATAATAAAGCAGAACTTTCAAATCCAGGTGAGCCTTTGTCACTATTCTGTTTTGTGTGTTTGCAGCCTGCAGTTTGCACCAGGGAGCTGTGTGTGTTTTCCTTCTATACACTGGGGGTCATGTCTGGAGCTACGGAGGAGGTTGCTACCGGTGCAGAGGTTGGTAACAAACACACAGATACTTTAAACACAAAGCATGAGTGATCACAATAAGATTTATGCGTGAAATAGAATCCCTGTTCTTGCAGGTGATTGACCTGCTGGTTGCTATGTGCAGAGCTGCTCTTCAGTCTTCACGTAAGAGCATCATATTTGAGCCGTACCCCTCTGTCGTTGATCCATACAACCCCAAAGCCCTGGCCTTTACTCCTAAGGTATAAACAATCCAACTTTTTGATTGATTAATTTGAAATTGATTATTTAATATGTCAGGTTTTAAGTTCTGAAAGATTCTTGTCATTTGTTGTGGCAGAGAAAGAGCTACGACCGGCTGCAAAAAGCCCTGGACAGTGTCTTATTAGTCAGGAGGATGGCACAGGTGACTGATCTGAAAATCAATCCTACACCAGTGACCCCATTAACACTCGTCTTCTTCAGAGAATAACCTGAAAGGTGTTGAATGTCTTCCTGACGTTCATTTCATTTCCAGGGTCCATATTCTGAAATAAGGAAGCAGATGGACAAGTTAGATCCTCTCGCTTATCCCCTGCTACAATGGTGAGTGCTACAAACTAAACTAGTGTCTCACTCCTGTAGTTGCTCTATTTAACTTGTAATAATGTCATATTCACGTGCGTGTTTGTGTGTTTGACAACAGGATTTTAGCGAGCAACAGGTCCCACATTGTCAAGCTTCCACTGCACAAGGTACGACAGAGCCGTTCACTGTTAGAACATTACATTTTCACACAGTAGCTACACGTTTTATAGCCGAAGTTAATATTTTTCCTGCAAAATGTTTAGATCATATTCTGTGTTTCATACGCTGGATAATGTTTTTTTAATCCCTTTCTGCACAATATAGCAACTGAAGTTCATGCACACGCCCCATCAGTTCCTGTTGATCAGCAACCCTCCGTCCAAAGAGGCTCGATTCCAAACTGCCAGGAAACTTTATGGCAGCACCTTCGCTTTCCAGTGAGTAAAATCAAAGCTGTAGTATTGCAAAAAAAATATAATAATATAAATTTTATATGCGGCTTCATTTGATCAGCCCTGATTCTTTCATCTTTCAGTGGTTCCCACATTGAAAACTGGCACTCTATTCTAAGAAACGGGCTGGTTAATGCCTCATACACCAAACTACAGGTAGAGTGTGTAAACACCAAGGTCTATGCATTTCACAGTGGAGATTTCAACCCACAAGAGTATTATATATTCATTTGGACCTTTAAAAGTGATTTTAAAGTACTTTTTCTATTTAAGCTTCACGGAGCTGCATATGGGAAAGGCATCTATTTGAGTCCTATCTCAAGCATATCTTTTGGATATTCAGGTAAGAATGCACACTTGATATTATTATTATTATAAATAATAATAATATTAAATGGGATTAGTTAGTATAAATATAAAGCCCATTTCAATCACTTGTAGAATGGTTTGCATATAAAACTAATGTAATATCTATACATAATATATAATCATTCTGTATATTATTGCTTTTCAGTTTTTGAAACATATTCTTTCTCTTTGTGCAGAGATGGGGAAAGGTCGACACCAAATAACTGCCAGAGAAGATCTCCTAAAGAAATACAATCGAATGAACAAAGTCAAACAGGTACAGTTGATTATCGTTCACATTTGTTCAGGCTGAGCTCATACGCTCCTCGTACATCAACATCTTCTTTTGTTGGATTCTAATCCTGATTCTAATCCTGTCTAAACAAAGATAATTTCTAATCTTTGTTTTAGGAAGAGCCGGGGCAAGCAAGGTTTCTGCAGAGCAGCTACCTGAACTGCATTGCACTCTGTGAAGGTAAATATGGAAAATGTAGTGTAGCAAAGAGCTTTGATTTGTTAATATTAGTGTGTGACATTTTTTTATGTCTCTAACAGTCATTACTTCAAAAGACCTTCAAAGGCATGGGAACATTTGGGTGTGTCCGATATCTGACAACGTGTGCACACGCTTCCTCTTTGTGTGAGTGAAATATAAAGCAGCAGACAAGTAACCCTCCAACTATCTATGGACTATCTATATTCCATGTTTGTCTTTTCCTTCTCAGGTATGAAAATGGTCAGGTGGGAGATGTCCACATCAACACTCAGGAAGCCGCGATCCACAGGGAAATTTTACAAGTAATTGCTTCAAAGCCGTGCTGAGAAAACAAACATGCACATGTGGCGTATAGCAACATTTCTTTATGATGTACATTTCATATAAAAACACGGACCAAGAGTAAATCTAAACATTTACAGATTTTGACAGATGTGACAAGTGAATAATCCTGTTTCTAACTCAAAGGAGGGAAAATACTCCACAAATCTGAATAAGGGATCTCTTCTATATTTTATCATGTGTGATTATATTAGATGGAAGAGATGAAGTGTTGAGTTGTTGAATCGAGCACCTGTAAAACCTTTATTTGCCTTGTACCTGATATCATTTAAATGTATCTACTGCCAGTCTTATAGAAACATTTTTATTTGAACACATTTTTTAAAATAAACCTCTACAATATTTGTTTGCAACAGATCAAATGTTTTCATCTTTCTTGTTAATGCAGTTTGCCCAAAATAGCAAAGGCCCATTTTACTTGTTATTTGTGTAATACATGTGTTGCACCACAAGATGGAGGTGTAACAGATAACAAGTCTCTATGTGGAATCATCATTATCGCCAAAGAGCTAATAACTGTGCTGATATGACACTCATGATTCAACCTGTGGAGACTGTTACAGCTGGATAACACTGTGACCACATTCAAATCGTAGGTGTTGGGCCTGTGTCTGATTCTTATTTCAGTTCAAATAAAATTTGACGTCAAACACAAAAATATAAATCATGTACTTTACACTGAAAACCCTAATATGATGAAACGAGTGATTTCTATCAAAAATCACAATTTTCAGTCATGATGATTATACTTTAATTCACTGTTGGACATTTAATTGACACTTATGCTCAGTGGATTATTCTCCTGGGTGCCAGCTGCCAATTGCCCTGGGTGATATAGACAGTGCTAAGAATGCCATTGTTCGAGTCAGTGAATAACAAGAAGCGCACACCATCCTTTGAGGCAGAAATGCACCATTATAACAGTGTACTGGTTCCATATGAGCCCCACAGCTGCTTCCCCACCAATGAAAACACATCTGTTTGCAAAAGAGATCTTCTCTTACAAGTGCTGCCTTTTTTATCATTTCATTTACAAGTTTGGCTTAAAGGGATAGGTCAAGCGAAAAATTAAAGTCTACTCACCACTATGCTGATGGAGGGGTGGGTGAAGTGTTTGAGTCCACAAAACACTTTTGGAGTTTCAGGGGTAAACAGTGTTGCAGCAGAATCCAATACAATTCAAGTAAATGGTGACTCATATCTTCCTCTGGAGACACATTCGTGCTTGGATCACAGACGACATTAAGGGGGAAAAAATGATGTAAATGATGCTGTTTCGAGCTGATTGTGATTGTCTGCGCTCCCGGACACTTGGATGAAGCCCCAGAAACAGTTGTTTTTTTTTACGTTTGAAGAATCGGTCACTGATTTACTTGAATTGTATTGGATTCTGCTGCCACACTGTTTACCCCTGAAACTCCAAAAGTGTTTCGTGGACTCAAACACTTCACCCACCCCTCCATCGGCATAGTGGTGAGTAGATAATGAGTGAATTCTCATTTTTGGGTGAACTATCCCTTTAAGCAGCCGCTCCGAGGTGTGATTGTCTCTGAAATGCCATTGACTCAAATTTACGTAGCGAGCATTTTCTGGGTCAGCCCAGCTGGCGATGGACTGAAGGGAGCAGAGCTGTGAAGTTGCTGGAACAGCCCAAAGGAAGACATTTCTCAAGGACCATATGGCTCTGTGATGATAGTGCAGAGGGGAAGTTGTCTCCAAACACATGATATTTCTGTATATTGGCACAGCTACTGAAAATATTTCTTTATATCTTTACCCCAAAGGAGATTTTTTTCCAGAGGTTGATGAAATATCTACAAAAATGCACATTAAGAAAATCAACAAAGCGTGACAATCACGACCAAATCGTTTGAAACAAAGAATTGTTTCAACTACATGCCTTGTTAAATCTCATTAACTCATGTTTATTCATCTGTATGATTCAAGCAACCATACAGACAAATAAAATCTCTGAGCCCTCGAGGGTTTAACAAAAGCTTCCCCCCCTCCAAAAACCAACAGCCCAGAATGTGACAGACATTGTTAAATGTTGCATGTGCCTTTAAGAGCACTATGTCCCACTCTACATGTCTCGCTCCGAGCCTCATATGTGTTTGTTGGCATCAGCTGTCCTCAGAGCTGAATAGAGCAAGGACATATTTTCCTTCTGTCAATGGGATTAGAGGAAGAAATGCTCTCTTCATTCTGCTGCCTGTCATCTAAGTACTGTGGAGACAAAATGGAAACGCAGTGTAGACAGAAGACAGAAGATCAAGATAAGTCACAAGTTTGAATTTCAAAGCTGCTCAGTTTTTTAGTTTCTTGCACAAATGAATAAGAGGCAAATCTTCAGATCTCGAGGTATGTATGGATATAACCAAGGCTGCAGGCTCAGAGACATCATCCTCAGACATCATCCTCTCCTCAGCATCTTCTTTTGGGGCTTTCTACTAAACCTACGGGTCAGATGAAGAGTTCAAATGCTGCATGCAGCACTGCAATGGAGCCACAGGCTGCATCCCTCAACCCCTGTGTCCCGTCCTCCTCTGTGTCTTCCAAACTTGGCCAGAGCAACTACAGGAGAATCAGCCGCACAGAGGACAGCAGTGTTTATCCCATCCCTGGCCTGGCAGATGACATTCTGCACATGAGAGTGAAAGAGGGAAGCAAGATCCGCAATTTACTGCGGTTTGTGACAGCTCGCATGCACGGGGAGGGGAGAGACAGCGGGACATCTCTGAGGCAGGTGGTCTTCACTGGCTCAGGTAGGGGAGTCACCAAGACTATCACCTGCGTGGAGATCCTGAAACGTAAAGTGGGAGGGCTGCACCAGGTGTCCAAAATCTACTACAAGACAGTGAATGAGGTTTGGGAGAGTCCACAGCAGGGAGCTGCAGGGACAAGCACGCAGAGGACGGTCCCTGCCATCTGTATCCTGCTCTCTAAAGACCCCCTGGATCCCCAGGAGCCTGGATACCAACCTCCACAGTCCCTGGGTGTTCCTGCAGAGGACACAGAGAGACGCAGGGCTCTGCTCAGGCCAGCTCACAGTCCGTCCTCAGAGGACAGAGCCAAGAGACTGTGTCAGGACGACTGGGGCATGTGGTCCCCCTGAACAAACCAGGTCTCACTGCAGATTGAAAATTTCTATTTGTTAGACTTGGTTATTTTATCATGCCTGTCAGCAACATCAAATTTGAAAGAGAATATGAAATAACTGAATTTAAACGTGTATGATTTAATGTTTATGTACAAACAATAAATAGATAAGCATCATAATTAATGTTTGTATGGAGGTTCATTATATAAGAATTATATAATTATAAGGACAACTGGACGAAAAACAATTTTTTTTCGGATAAAGACTTTTTTTTCATTTGAGAGAAAAGTGTTGGATGAAGATGTTACGTTCTGCACAGAACTGATTTTGTTATTGGGAGATGGACAGACATTTTTGCCCTTATTTTTATCAAGAACTATACAAATATAATAAAATGTTATAGGGTGCTGATACTTTACTTTGAACATTTTAACTTTTTCCCATATAATTGTATAGGAGTTGCAGTGGATCACAATTAGCCTACAAATAAGTTATAATTCTGAATTTAAACTTGCATATTTTAATGTTTATGTGGATTAATTATATTATAATTATAGTGTATAGTTAAAAGGACAATTAGAAAACAATACATTTTCCAGATAAAGAATTTTGACTACATTTTTCTGACTTATTTTTAATGAAGAACTACATCTATATAATTATATATTATGGACTGATATTACATTAACATTGCTTTACTTTTTCTTCTTTCTTTCTTTTCTTTATCCATTGTCTTTATTTGTTTGTATTTATATAGACACACACACACACACACACACACACACACACACACACACTGTAATTGTATAAGAGTTGTGAGAATCGATATGTAACTGAAAATAACTCTGAATTTAAACTTCAGCTTGTGATTCCATGTTTATGTAGGTCACACCTACCTCCAAAAGAAAAATTGAAAGACGTTCTATCAATTCATAATCCACAGTATTGCATCAGAATGCAGCTTTACTGAGAATATAAAAACACCATGATATTCTAAATGATTTGTACATACATGCATGTTGAGATTTAAATCAGTCTGTTGCGTCACCAACTTTGTAATTATTATTAGCAGCAATGAGTGTATGGTCATATTCTGATGCCATCAAAGCACCATAAAAGTACACGCAGTTAGTGAAAGCTGTAAATATAAACATCTTTATCATGTTTTCTAACATAATAATGGATGATAAGACAAGAATGTTTTGGTTAAATCTTGACTGATGGATTGGTCATCACTGAAATAAATAAACTAGTTGTGGAAATGAATCCCAGCTTATGTTCTGTGTTGGTAAGTATATATGCATCTTTTATTGGAACAAATACCTTTCAGAACAAATGCAGTTCAAAACAAATCTATGGTTTTAATGCACCTGCACCTAAAACTGTCAGTGATCAGTTGATTTTGGATCCAGGTCACTTAGTCCTCCATCAGTTACACTGACACACAGCACAGTGGGAAATTAGTATTCAACACCACAAGGCTGATAACTGACAGAGTGTAGTTTGTATTATTCAAACCTCTATAAAAAATCGGATATTGCTTCGGGAACTACTGAGTTTAATGGGGTCAAAGGTGAGGAAAGCTGTTTGACGTTGCCGTTGACTACGTGTTTATTTTGGCGATTGCAGTTTGCGGCGCTGTTGAGATCATATCATTATATGAATCAGTGTTGAGTGTCTGGGAAATATTAGAAATACATCTCTGTATAATGTAACACAGTTCAAAAAACAAGTTTAAAGGGACATTAGTGCCGTTGTTAACTAGGTGTATGTGCAAAGATTTCAAGTATAGGTTTAATGTTTAGATTTTTTCTATCTGGCCCCCACAGAGCCCTGATCCCAACATCAGAGGACAATGAAACAGGTAATCCACAGAGGAACTATGGCAAATCTTCCAAGATAAAATGAAAAAGAAAAACTTTACCAATCATGTTGAAAACTGTTGTACAAATGTACCTGAGAGAACTGGTGCTATTTTAACTGCTGTTGATAAAGCGAATGAGAGGAAGAGGAGGCTGCAGTGCGCGGAGATGGCATCTGAGGCAGAGCAACGTGGCTGGAAAGCAACAGTCCCCCCCAGTGGAGGTTGGCGGCAGGTGTTTTATTGCAACATCCACCATCAGGTTGCTCAAAGATCTAGGTATCCGTGGACAAGCCCTGCACCAGACCATAAATGGAGCGACGCCTGCGAGCTAGATCAGGCAGTCAACTCGCGCTGCGCTGCTCCAATCATGTGACATACATCATGTGACATACCTCTCCACAACCATCTATAATACACACCTATTTAAGCAGAGAGACATTTCCCATCATCCCCTTTTGCTCGCACTGCTGCTGCAGTATCGCTACCAGTTGCTTCAGCCCCTCCACCCGCCCCCCCCCCAGCATCCACCTGTAGGCTCCGAAGGGGGTTACAATCGTCACTCCCATCATTCCTGTGTAATCATATGGGGGAGTGACTTAGTTGGAGCCTAGACGCCAAAACACCAAACCTGTTCTACTGCTGCAATAAACGTTTGGACGCGAGTTGTCTGACTGAACTGAAACTTTAGGGACGTCTGAGCGCTGCAGTGGGTCTGGATCAGGAGGAAAGACCCCAAGTGGGCCCCAAGGTGTCAGGGACACACACCCAGGTCTGATCAACCTGTGGTGGGCCTGCCTCATCAAAGGGTGTCATGTGATTTAAAGGCCGAAACACATACTGACACTAAGGTAAACAACTGATGATTCGTCTTAAACATCTGCTGGTGGTTGGCAACTTCACATCAAACTACAGCAGAACACCTTCAAACATACAAGGGATATTCACCATACTGTCATATCCTCTAAAAAAATCAGTTTACCGTATTAATATTAAATCAATTCATTAATAAAGAATTAAGTTGTATTGCCTATAACCTCTGAACAATGTCAAAGTCAGAAGCAGGGGGGGGTCAAAAGTACAGGAAAAAAATATCAATGGGCTGTATTCGCGCATGCGCAGAAGCGGAGCGCGTACGTGCCGGGCTAAGCTAGCTGGTGTTAGCTTCCTCCTGCCAACCGTCACTGATTTGTTTAGCTGGCAGCGCCGCAACATGTTCAGAGCCGCCGTCCGACTCTCTGTCTCCGGCGTCCGGAGTTTAGCCCGTGCGGGGCCCGGATGCCAAGGTACGGTCTCAGCGTGTTTACCACTTACTAATGTTGTTTCGTTATTCAACAGCGTGTTCGATATTTCTAGGAAGCTCTAGCGGAAATTCAAACGTGGCTAGCATGCTAGTGCTAACTCAGCCGGCGTAAGGGTCACTTAAAACTATAAACCTCACCATCAGTGTGTTAATGTGTGTGTCACTTCACGTGTATTGCGGTGTAACAAAGACGCCATACACACAGTTTGACTGCTGGCTGATCTGAAATCAGCCCGGGGTGGAGCGCGGCCGGGTCCATGTCCTTGCAATGACCCGTTTAGAGAGCTCACACTCGGGGCCCTGTAGTTGTGCTTCCGATGCTAGCCGCTAACATGCTAGCTAGGTTAGTAAGGTTAAGTTACTGTTTCCGTGTTCAGCCGACTAGTTAGTCTCTGAGACAGTATCATGGATATCAACCTGTGCTTTGCTGTGGACCGTAACAAACAGGAAATGTATTAATATTATTATTATAGTTTGGGCTGCAGTGATGCTACTAAAGCTTTAAGAAATGAAGAAGTTGAATGAGGCATATATATACATATTGGATATTTACAATCAATGTTGACTTGGTAATCGATTCTCACATTGATTTGAATATATGATCAGGACCATAGTACAGAGAGTGTTTCTTCAGTGTGTTTTCAGCCTGTACGGTCATACCAGGACAGCCACATTAGCTTCCACACAGCATTTGTCCTTTACCTCCTCGCTCACTGTAGATACCCTTCAAGGCACAGTTTGCCCTCCTGCACCACCTGAAACCAGAGGCCGCTGCTTTATTTTAGTGCTGTCATTAACTGTAACTTTTATTGTTTCATTCTGCAGCTCCCTTGGCATCGAGATGTTACTCGCATGGGAAGCAGGAGACAGATGAGGAGTTTGATGCCCGCTGGGTCACCTATTTCAACAAGCCAGACATCGATGCGTGGGAGCTGAGAAAAGGTACGTTAATACAACAGTAGTGACCCTGAACCACTAAAGATGCAAGCCCTGAAAATGATTATAAATTAAGAAGGATTTCATAGTGTCATTGCAAAGTTTAAAGAAGAAGAATGTGTTCCAAGCTATGTTATTAGAATAAAACAGTACTTATTGTGTGTTAAACTGTTGTATTTAGACCTTTCAAACATGAGTTAATTCATAACTGACATTTCCTAAGTTTGAGTACAGATACCAAATTGCATGTTTTGGTATCTACTCAAACTCAAATGTTATCAAACATTCACTTCTAGTAGGTCAGGAAACTAAAACACTAAATTTTATATTCTTCATATAAGAGAAATAATAAAGTACAAATCTGGCATGTGAAGGGTCGACAGAATCAAACATCTCTTCTTTGACATGTTCTTTTACACTTAACACGTTCTACTCCTCGTGGGGTATGGGATGTAGTATCACTGATTGGTCAACGGTGGCACACAAGACACCTAATTATCTGAGGAGCTCATACTTTTTAGGAAAGTTTCCCCGTGCACACTGGCACAATAGTGTACGTGTCACCTGACCGGTCTCCTCAGTCAACCTTGAAAAATAACAAACATGTTTTCCACTGAGCTTTGAAGATCTTACGGTCAGGATGCCCTGACTTGAACAACACATGGAAAAAACTTTTTAGTGGAATTAGCTTATTATTGATCATTTCATACATAGGATTTTTTCACATTAGAATGATGAAGGATATCATCAGCCTTTTACTATTATTAATAATAGAAAACTTTATGTATGTAGCAAAGTGCTTAACAGGAAGAAAAATGGAAATTAAAAGCAGTGAAAATAAGAGAAAGGGGATAATATACAGTTACACAAAAATAAATCCCAATAAAAGTGTTCCAATATGTAAATGTCACTCCGGCCTCTGTTCTCCGATTCAATAGTGTAATTTTCTCCCCCAGGTATGAACACATTGATCGGTTATGATCTGGTACCTGAGCCAAAGATTCTTGAGGCAGCACTGAGAGCCTGTCGGAGGTTAGACGACATGGCCAGCGCTGTCCGAATTTTGGAAGCTGTGAAGGTAAGAGGAAAGCTTCCGAGCTGAGAAATAATTACAGGAAACTTACCCAGCCAACAACTTTGCAGTCATTTCAGTTAATGGTTAATATGATTTACCATTGATTTATTTCTTCAGCACAAAGCCGGACCTCATAAAGAGATCTACCCATACCTGATCCAAGAGCTGCAGCCCACATTAGATGAGCTTGGCGTCTCCACACCTGAAGAGCTCGGCATTGACAAACTTTAAAAGAGTAGGTATTAAATTCAATGCATTTCTTTTTCTCTCTCTCCATCCTCCATGTAAGGTTGCATTTAAAATAAATATTTGTTTGTTTTATTTTTTCCAGATATCAGACGGTGGAGATCCCGAGGATGGAACCCTTGTACTTAAATGTTTGCCTCATATAATACATGTGATATTTAATTTGGCCTTTATTAAGTTCTTTTGCTTGTAAAATATTGATGAACCTAATAAAGGAAAATGTATCTTTATTGAGTGTCATAAGTATTTTTGAAAAATCTGAAATGGTACTAGGACACGGTGAGCAACGCTTGTTTACATGTGGCTTTAATTGGGAGCAGGGCGTCACTTTACACTGCATGTTGTCTGAGTGTGTCTAGACACTCACGAGGGTCCCATTCTGCCTCCAGGGAGCAGCGTTTTCACATGAATGTAAACATCATTCTACTGTATTAGGTTTAGATGGAAACTGTTTTCATTTCAGGGAGAAATTTGCATGCCGATGAAATAAACTTGTTCAAATGGAAATTGGCGTTATGTCATTATCAGCACAACTGGACTATTGCAGACATTTTTAAACAGAAAGCAATTCTTACAGTTCATGGTAAATTGGAAGTAGCTTAGTAGTATTGTCTTTAAATGGACTGGAGGTGACTAGAGTGCTGATGACCCTTGTTACATTATTTATGGAGCTTTAAAAGGCTCTAGTGTCTTCTCTTGAGAGATGATTGCACTCCATATAATAACCAATTCCACATAATGAGGATTCAAACTATTTCTATCAATCATTGATCTTGACACATACCACATGTTTTAGATATTCCTTATATATTCGCTATTACTGTGTAAGTCAATTCTCTGTTTACTTGTTTATTTAAAAAAAAGTCACCATTCTGTCATGCTAAGAAAAGAAAAAAGCTTAATTCAATATTATGTTGGAAACTCAAATACCAACAAGAATGTTCTGCAAAGCATTTTATTATTCCTTGTTAGAAAGTTGAAGTTTAAAGTCAAGCACAGTCTAGGCTTTATATCCTTGCAATGGCCCCTTTTAAAAGCCGTGACTGATCCTTTTTTCTACCAGACTGTGAGAATGAATTGTACTTCCTCTCTAAGTGGCTCCGCCCAGGATGTTATCTTTTCACCTCAGTCTGTTGAAGGATTTCCATGAAACTTGGTGGAAGGATGCAATGTGGGTCAACGAAGAACTTCTCAACATTTCCACTGTTGGGAATATTTCATGGATCTTGAATTGATTAAAATGAAGGGGGCTGTCTGGCCTTGGTGGAAGTTTGCATTCTACTGGGTGTCATGTGTTATGTCTGAAGCTCTTTTATATATAACATACTGAAAGATGTTTGAAACTTTGTTTATCAGATTATGTCAACATACTTGGGCCTTTAATAGAAGGTGGAAGGAATGATAATCACAGACTCCCAGTAAGCACTGTTACTGTTACTGCTCAGAATAGAAGCACATTTTCATTAAGGTGCCAGGATTTTGCCAGGAAGTTGGTATATTAGCCAACAAATAATCAATAAAGACGTATTTTTTTTAGAAGTACAGATATTCTCAGTCTTATTAAACTTATAATATAACTGTGACGTGGCTCCTGGAAAGTGGCTCATTCAAAATAGTCAGACTAAACATTTATATGGTGGCCCCTTGAGTTTATATGGACCCTCTGGGGAATTCACTGACTATTTTAGAACAGATAAAACATATGACCTAAGTCTCACTCAGGCCATTTCACATTTACATCTTGTCTGGACACGTGTGTACTTTCATTTCTGATCATGTCAAACTTCAATTTATTCGTTAATCACACAGTTTAGGATTTTAATACTGACTTCGCAAAAATTTAGACTCTTCTTTTTTATCCATTAAAGTTCTTGAATGGCTACTTCGCTAACATTTAACATTTGAAAAGTGGACTTTACAGCTAGAAGGAATTCCCGTGCACATGTGTGGGTTGTGAAAAGCAAAGAGTAGCAGTCTGTGGACATATGTGGAGGTCAGATCTGTTTGCAGAGTGAATGAAGAGAAGCAGCTCCAGGCTAGAAAAAAAGAAAAAAAGAGTTGTTGTATTTTTAGCAGAGGTCGTGTTACCTCAACAACACACACACACACACACACACACAGAGTAATAAGAGCAGTGGTTTACAGCTCTTTTAGGGTGGGATTTCTTTGAGGAGTGGGCGGATCAGCCCCGCAGATATGTAGGCGAAGAAAAACCCTCCTGCGCTTTTACGCACGGGGCGGGCCTTTCATTCATGCATGTTGGGGGGTGTATGGCACTCCGTCAGAGACAATCAGAGATGTTTGAGTTTCCATGCACAGTGACCAGGGAGGTGAAGCGGCGCACAGCAGTATCACCCCTCCTCCAGCCCCAGCTCCGAGCACACGGGCCTCCACGTCCACACCACAGGGGCGTTTAAATCACAGCCCAGCGCAACTATCTGCTTTTTATCTGTCGAGTTACGAGAAGGAAACTGGTCATGAGATGCGATTTGTTTGCGCCGGACGACAGAAGGAAACACTAGATCAGACCTGTTGGCGATGATGGATTACTCCAAGGCGCAAATGGTGAGTGTCGATGGCTGCTGGGTAAACGCTCCCGCTCGTGTTTGTTACAGTAACAAAGCAAATGGCGATTAATGTAGTGATCATCCAGAGCAGGGCTACTTTCACGGTGAAGTTTGCTCTGCAGTTTTTGTTTAGGGTAATATCGCTTTGACTTCGGGCTTAATATTCGCATTTATCTGTACTTTGGATTAAGTTTATTACCATTCAAAAAAAAATCGACCAATCGATTTATATCAGGAGGCTTTTTCTTTTGTTTTCCCTTTTTAGTCTTATTTATATTTAAGTAGATTTCCCTAAAACGAGGCCTCATGGAATCTTAATGAGAAACATTTGTATCCTGATTTCTTCTCGACTAAATCAATACATTTTCTGTTGATGATTGTCTAAAGGCTTCAAGCTTTGTTTCACTTTAATCCCCCCATTAATGTGCTTTCTGAGGAAAATACTGCCTCTCTTTGGAAAAGTTTCACTTTAACTTAAATATATACATGTTTTCAAAACAACTAGACCATTCGTCATTTTAAATAAAGTTTAGTTCCTGCTTTGGCCTTTTTGTACTTGTTGAATGCAGTTTGCAGTATCCAGTAACTGTGGATCGTTTCCTGCAGCATATGGAAGCAAAAAACAAAAAATAAAACACTTGAACAAGCCGTGAACAACATTTTCTCAATCAAATTTCTCCCATAGTGATTTGTCTTCATTTTATTGTCCATAGTCAAGCTTATCCGAGGAGGGCAGTTCAGCCGGGTTTCCTCAGTCCAGTCCTGCTGGGGTGAAGCTGGAGGCAGTGATGGAACATCTGCAGAGGCAACAAGAAGCCAAACGGGAGATGAACCTGCAAGAGAAGCATCTTCAAGCTCAGCTGCTCTTCGCTCAGCACGCCTCAGCGGCCAGAGCCTCTGTGTTGTTCGGCAAAACGGACGCACAGACTTATCAAGACGCTCAGCAAGCAGCTTTGCACAGCCACCTCAGCAGAATGCATCGAGATGAGGAAGATGAAGACACGGATGAGGAGGAGCAGGAGATGGCTGGGAATGAAGACGATGACGATGAGGAGGAAGATGAAGAGGAGGAGGAGAATGGGCCTCCTGGACAGGCGAAGAAGCCCAGACTCCAGCAGGTTCCTGGCTTCCCCTTCCCTTCTTATTCCACACCCCAATCAGCTGCTGTGAAGCAACTGTCCGAATCGCCACCTCTAGTAGTAAAACAGGAGCGTGAGGAGAAGGAGCTGCTGTCTCCTGCAGGTCCGCACGCCTTCACTTCGCCCAACGGCTTCACTGACTGGGGCTACGACGAGCCAATGAAACAAGTAAGTTACCGAAATCAAAGAGTATATTGTGATGTCCTTTCATAAATCACAGGTCCATCCAATCCATTGCCTCATCTGAGTACACTCTACACACTATATTTCCATTTTTAAGCAGCCACAGCCTCATTCAAAGTTTTCCAGCGTGAAGATGAACATATGTGACTCTGATCTTCAGTTTGTGTATCTTCTGCCTCATGTTATTAATTGTTGCCGGCTTCCTGCTGAGTCAGGCTGACCACTCTACCTGCTGTTTTCTCAGCAGTGGAGAAAGCCGGCGTGCCCCTTTGGCAATGTGCCCAAGCTTGATAGTGTTGAGGCCAATTACCGGCCGGGCCAGAGGTCCCTGCTTCTGCCGTACTCCAACTCATGTCTCACACTTTCAAAAACGCGTTCTCGCCCCTGCCAGAGCTAATTGGTCTTGGCTCTGGTCCAATGCTAGCTGTTCAGAGAAGCTGGTTCAGGACGGACAGAGACGGAGCGGGGGATTAATGAAATGGCCTCAAGCCGGTTTTTATGGTCATGGTTTGCTTTGGGGGTTAACTGTGGTGTGAGGAATTTCTGGGTATGGTGGAGGATTCCCCCCCCCCCCCCTCGTAATATCGGCCACGTCTCCTTTAAACATGTAAAAATAACCTGCATTAAACATGAGATCCTGGAGCCAGTATTTACGAGCATGTTTTCCAGCAGATGTTTAACTACTTACAGGAAACGGAGGGTCTCCTCGTGGATTCTTTTTCTCCTTTTATGGGGGCTGATGTGTGTGTGTGTGTGTGTGTGTGTGTGTGTGTGTGTGTGTGTGTGTGTGTGTGTGTGTGTGTGTGTGTGTGTGTGTGTGTGTGTGTGTGTGTGTGTGTGTGTGTGTGTGTGTGTGTGTGTGTGTGTGTGTGTGTGTGTGTGTGTGTGTGTGTGTGTGTTTCCCTTGAAAAGGCCCCACTTCAATACAATGCATTATGATTAATGAGGCCTGTGGGCAGAGGGTCGGCTGCGTGAGTGCCTCACAGCATACCAGCAGGCAACTGCCCATAACGTTTACTTACAGTAGTTTCAGTGGAGCAGAATGAGCTTCTGTTTTCTGTTGCCAAGAGTTTGTTGTGGTTGTTTGTTATTTAGAGATATTTTAAGCCTATATCTGTTGTGTCTTTTCCCCCTCTATTCTCTGATTGTTGTTTTTTAAATATTGTGTGGAACTACGGGTCCTTTTTTATATATTTAAGAGCCGTGGTCACCAATGCGGGTCATTAGTCATTTAAAACCTCAACAAGGCCAGATAATTCACCGCTGACGTAGCTCAGAGGATAGCTTTGCATAATTTAGCCGTCGCTTGGCAACACTAAATGGCAGGTTAATTCAGCCGCAAGTAATCAATACATTATATACAACTGCATTGAGAATGTGTTTCCCTTTCCTTCAGTGCAGCACACAGAACCATGAGGGAACACAACGATGAGATGTGAGGATTTAAGGCATAAATTTAGTACCTCTGTGTTTAGGCCTGTTTTTCCAAATCTGCATCAACATGTCAAATGTTTCATTAACTCTAATTCATCATGTGAAGAAATAGCAGGTGATGTGTCAAGAATAGATTAACGAACACCTTCATATGTAGTCAGATTATCTTTTAGGAATTTCTCTCAATCCTGTTAACCATTATATAACAGTTAGATGTAAAAGTAGCCAGGGCCTGTTTATCATCACTAACCAGGGAACATTGAGCATAACAAGCCATCTACGGCACCTTTAGCAGATAAAAGAAACAAATATTTGTATTTTTAAGATTGAATTTCAAAGCTAGATTCCTTTTGTTGTTTTACCACAAACTTATCTCATGTGAAATCCATGGAAATAAGTTAACTTTATTACAAATAGTCTTCTTAGTCATTCTTTCCAAGTTAATGAGTGCCTGGTTTAGATTTATGTGATTTTACTTGTCTCTCTGGTTTCCGTACTTTTTTTATTTTCTCTTTTACACTTGCCAATCAGACCTCTGTAGTTAGTCATGGTCCTGCTGTACAAGCTGGACAGCCATTGTTCACTCCTTGTGTGCGGTCTGACTGTAAAAGCCCTTAAATGTAGCATGGGCGGGGACAAAGGGCCCAATGTCCACTGGCAGACTAAGCCCCTGGCTCAGCGAGGGGCCAGATAAATGATCTTGACTTGTTCGGGTGACTAAAGGCTCAATAATTTGATTTGGATTAAACATTTGGTCCCCCTGCTGTTGCATTGAAATTTGGTGAGGGATAAGTTTTCACTGTTGCTCTGCTGGAATGATTTTAATGAAGCTCATTATAGGAGGACGTTTCCAGTTACCGTTAATGCATGGAGCATTTTAATCGGACATTTCCAACACAGTGTGAATTATTTTTTATCAATCTTGTCTAGTTAAACAGACACACTTTAAAGATCTGCTTTTATGTGGAAACATACATTATCTTGATAATATGTAATTTAAATACATAATATCACCTAAAGCCTAATAAAAAAAAAAAGGCCTTTTTAACGAAACAAAAGAAACCTTTTCCTGACCTACATACTGAATAGTATCAGGATTCCCAGGGTTGGATGTGTGAAAGCTCTGTGAGCAATTAACTGAAAGCTCTTTGTTAATAGATCCACAGTAGGTCTCACTTGCTCATCAATAAGGGGGGGAAGGGTTTTTATTTCCATTTGATGGTGAAAAGACTGGCATGTTTATCTTCCCTCACATCAATAGGCTCTCTGCTCTGGGAGTCCTTTTTATTAGAAATCGTAAGTTGGCGCTATTACATGTGTCAACAGCTCTGCCACCTCAGACAGAGATTTGTCTGTAAAGTGGATACAGAAAGGAGCAGAAAATCATTTCCCAGAAAGAAGTTCTTAGCCCTCTCTATGTTTATTTACACTGAATCAAACAAAGCCAGCATGTTACTGCCCCCATGTGTGATTTTAGATAGAGTCAGAGGTGCGATGTGTAACACAGCAGTGTCAGCGTTTTCCCCACCATGCTACCTCTCCCCTTTATTCAGCCCTGCGACTAGAGACTATACCTCTGCTGTCGCCAATAAAGGCAGATCAGCAATGTCCCCCGATTACGTGTTTGTACCTTTTTATACAAAGTGAGGCAGAATTACGGTGCAACGTTTCCCGCTGTGTGAAGGGGACTGTTGTTAAACATGTGTCTGATGGAACAGCGGGGCCTAAATAAGCCACACTTATACCCCAGCTTCTGCAGTAGTCAGGGGTACATGGACGTATCTTTGAGTATTTCAAATAATTAAAAAAGCATAACTGGAAAAATATTTAGCTGTAATACTTGTTTTGTATTTTAAGCTTGCTAGCAAGTGAGCAGACAGGTTGAACTGTTTGAAAAGCAAAAAGAAAATATGAAAACTAAGGTTAAATGCTAAAGGTTAAAAGTAATTAAGTGTTTAAAATGCTTAGCTACAAGTGGATAAATGTTAAAATATTTGCCTGCTGGATAAACATTTGAAATTGTTAGATAAAAGTAAAGGATTAATAGTAATAATAGATTAAAGTTGTGAAGCTAGATGGTTAGATATTTAGCTAAAAGTATTGGGTAGTTCAAATCATTAGTTAAACATATTTGAGTAGATATAAATAGTTAAGACAGTTAGCCAAATACATTGGATAAACAATTCAAATACTTAGTAAATGATTAAGTAAATGATAAATGGTTGAAACATATAAAAGTTATGAAGCTAGATTGTAAGAAAGTTAGCAACAAGTATGGGATAGTTGAAATAGTTCGCTAAACATATTGTATAAATAGTTGTTAATTAAGTAATTGATGGTTGAAATAGAGCAAAGTTAAGAAACTAAATGGTTGTGTTGCTGGCTAAAATGTAGTCATACATTATTTAAATGTTGCAAATAGTTTAAACTGATGTTTTGCTTAAGGTAAAGATAATAGAAAAACAGTAATGACTAAAAGGTATGAATAATAGTTAACGCAAGCTATTGGATAAATGGTTACACATAAATTAAATCCAGTTTAAACTTTGTCCCACAAAACTCTGGTAGGACTGTGCAGGGTCACATCTGACAAAGGTTGGGAACCACTTTACATCGTCCTGCAGCTGTTGATTGTGTGTCAGCATGTGCTGGTTAGATTGTGTTTATACTATAAACACAAGGAGAGTTACAGCTGGACTGGAAGTTAACAGTTAATAGGTTCCTGTATATTTAACAGCTCTAAGTTTATAGTTAACAGCACCAGATGGGATCAGGCTGCTGTGCCAAACACGTAGTGAATTTGTTTTAAGAATAAAATGTACATTTAAATAAAAGAATTAAGTGAAGTCATTGTGAGGGGACAGCAAGTAAAGACAAAAACAGTCTATTATTTTGATTAACCACAAAGCACGATATATGAAGCATTTGATCCTTTGACAAACTAAAACATGATTTGTTGTCTAGAATACACATGCTTTGTTTTGACATTAAACACGAGCAGGAGCTGAACGACATGTAAGCAATGTCCTTCACATGCCCACAGAAAACAAACCAGTAATAGATATCCAAAAAGAAAACAAAGATGTCACGGGGCTGCAACTAGATCCTTACTAGTAGTAAAATAAATAAATTGCCTTGTCAGTTTTGAGCACCCATAGCAGGGATACTAGAAAAACACATCAACAACTTAGTGTAATTGTAATGACGGACTGTTTTCTTCCCATCATGTTTGATTTTCAGACTTGCATCATCGTGCAGCTCTTGGTTTGCGGAACAATAACTCCTCAGCATGTTTTTCCGCACAGTTGCACACACACACTGCCCTCCACTCACATTTTTAACCTTTAACTGTCATTTTAAGGGGGGGAGGTGTGGGAGGAATAACATGTCACATTAAACTACCTAATGGGCATGGGGCCTTTCATTATTCTCTGGATGCTGTTCATTAATCTCCATTTTACTGAGCCCAGCCTTTTACGGTTGGACACTCTGACGGTGGTTTGAGTGCTGGACGCAGGAATTTCAGATTCTGTGAGGAAAATGTAAACAAATATTAATTGGAGGATGGATACAACATCCCAATGTTTTATTTGATTTATTAAACTCTTTAATAATCCCATGTCTCTATATTGCATGTCTGGTAGTCTGTGTATAAAGTTCCATCCTCTACAGCACATTACTCTATGCCCATTCATTTTGGTCTGAGGCCTTTGGAAAATAACCTCTAAACCAACCAGCCGCGAGACAATATGGAGGACAAACTGCCAACTGATGTTTTTCTCCGTGTGTGTTCTTACAGAGAGGAAGTGCTATCTGGGCCGAGGAGACAGACGGAGGGAAATTGAGAGGAGAACCATCCAGGGACTTTGCCAAAGTGAGTAGATTCAGCAGATGTATGTAAAAAAGAAAAAGCCTGAAATAATCCGAGGAAAATTTGATTAGCTTGTTGCTGATGTTTGTTTAATTATTTTTCAGCTTTATGAACTGGATAATGACCCACAACGAAAGGAGTTTCTGGATGACCTCTTTGTCTTTATGCAGAAACGTGGTAAGACCCATTGATTTTCATACATTTATACTACATTTATTTAGTTTTTCTTTGTGGACCGTGAAGCTTCTATCTGTGTTTCTTTCTTACATTTTAAGTTCATGTCTTTGTGGATCCATAAACTAAGTCACTCTGTTCTTTAGCACCAGGGATTTGTATTGTCTGCTGTTCAAGTTAAACTGCAAGTGAACTCTGCATCATACCACAGTATAAACCCTCCGTCATTGCTATTTAAATTTATGAAATTTTTATCATGAAAATCAAAACTTGAAAATGTAAACTGGTGTGAAATTTATACTGTGTATTTATTTAGGTACTTTTGTTAGAATTATTTCAAATTAGGACGATTCCCCATTTTAAAAGCCATTTAGATCTAAATTACACTGAGATTTATCTAAGAATTGCAAAGTAACTGATCTCTGATTTTGATTAAAAACTCAATAATGTGAAATTTTCCAAAATAAACCATATTTAACTGAGGCAATTATAAGAGAAATATAAATATACCGGCCCATAAACAATGTACTCTTTTAATAGCTTTAATCATAACGTTGTTTAGTATTGCCAAGTTTGCTGCATCTATAGGACATTTGTTTGACTGGAAATTGTACGTGTTAACCGAACAAAGCTAAAACCAAGTTTCTTTCCTCATGTCTGTGGCATGTGTTCCTCTTAAGCACAAAGTAATCTTACCCCTGCTACTGCTTTTTAGCCTCCTTCATTAATTGGCTTTTCTCCAAATCAGGATTTGAAAGGTTGCCTGTCATCCTGGTGATTGGCAGACACGGCTGGCTCTGAAATGACTCCGCCTCCTGTACCGCAATCAATGCAGCAACAAGGCTGCTGTTGTGGAATTATCCCAACCCCCCATCCCTCTGAAATAGGCTTCATTAGTCGGCCCACATAGATTATACATGCTAAGCCATATTGCTTAACGTTAACCTCGGGTACTCAGATGAGACTGACCCCTTCTTCCTTGTGCCTTTTACAAAAAGTAGAAAATAAAAAAACATCACCATTTTTCATTGTGTGTATCCTCCCGTCTATTCAGGAACTCCTGTGAACCGCATCCCCATCATGGCAAAGCAAATTCTGGACCTGTACAGGCTTTACAAGCTCGTGACAGAGAAGGGAGGCCTGGTGGAGGTGATCAACAAGAAGATCTGGAGAGAAATCACTAAAGGTCTCAACCTCCCCACGTCAATCACCAGCGCTGCGTTCACCCTCCGCACCCAGTGAGTGACTCTCAGATTATTAACACAACTATTCATTAAACTGAAGCTTTTCTGTTCAATCATCAGAAAACCAGAGGAGCAAAAGGAGCTCTTGTATGAAGAAGTAGACTCAGTGTCAATGGAAAAACTGTCATCTAATAGCTTGTCAAAATGAAAAATGGTTTGATATCCTATATATATTTTTTGAAAAATAATTGCTTTATTACCTCTGGCCTGACGTTTTCAACTTATGAATAATGACAATAATTGAAAAAATAATGACAGACTCTATTAACTTAGGTCTTAATTGCTTCATCTAGAACATGGTGCACCCTTTATGAGCCTAGCAGCACCAGCTGTGTCTTTACATCAATGAATTAATGTGTTTATTAATTTTATTATACTTTTAATATTATTGTATTTTAATAGTTTACAAGAGAGACATGGATTTGTCTGAGTTATTACAGTATGATTTGCTGTTAGCTATGTCATATTCCAAATAATCAAATATTACTATTTAAATGATTGATACGTTTGAATCACTAACCAAGGACCATAAACTGTTTATACTAATTCATTCATTAATGCAAATGAAACCCATGGGAGTTTCTCATTCTTTAGGATTAGTTTGGAATTGTTTTCATTTAATATGAGCAGCTGTACAACATGTGACAGTAATTTTTAAAAATTCACATTGTACCCTCCATGTTGGATGAAACTATAGGATATATCAAACCCATATACCTGTAATTAAAACCGGCATACATTATTAAGTGCAGCTTGTTTCTAAATCCGTTTTACAAGGATCCATTAAATGTTAAAATCCTTTCATTGCAGGTATATGAAGTACCTGTACCCGTTCGAGTGTGAGAAGAAGCGTCTGAGTTCTCCCGGTGAGCTGCAGGCCGCCATCGACAGCAACCGCAGAGAAGGCCGACGTCCCAGCTACACTAACAGCCTGTACCGCTACTCTCCCTCCCCGAGCGCTGCTGCTCACTCCCTGCTCTCCTCTCCCACGGCTCTACACAACAACCTGAACTCATCCGCTAGTCCAAATTTAAAGAGAAACCCAGGTATGACATTATCAAAGTTATTATTGTCTCCTAAGAAAACCATCTGGTACTTAAATTATCTGCGTTTATGTTGAAAATTTTAGATCTCCCCCACACAATGAAATTGAGATTTGTTTCGATATAAATGCAGTTTACACAGACAGGATTATTTTTCATTTATCATCTTATGATTTAAAATTATTTCTTGTATAAATATTATCAATTTAAAATTATTTTCACTTTTCTTTTCAATCAGATGAGAGCCTCACCCCTCTAATACCCACTCGGCTGCCCATGGCTCTGGCCCTGGGGCAGCAGCAGCAGCTGGCACAAGCCGCCACATTGGAGCATCTCAGAGAGCGGCTGGAGCGAGGAGCTGCCGCCGCCGCAGCCGATGCTCCAGAGAAGAAAATGATGCGTCTGGCGGAGGAGCAGCAGCGCCTCATGCAGCAGGCGCTCCAACAGAACCTCCTGGCCATGGCCTCTCACTTCAACCCAATGAACCTCAAGCTTAACAATGGACACGGTGGGTTGACCGAACTTTACAGACATTAAAATTAGTAAACATGAAGAGTCAATTAATTTGAGTTATTGTTGTTCTTCCACAGAGAGCAAACAGGACTTGTCTCTGAGTATCTCCACTAATGGAGCCGCCAGTATCAGTATGTCTGTGGAGGTCAATGGAACTATTTACTCAGGTATGTGACGTCTTTCAGTTTTAAATGGAAACAGTGTTTTTTTTTTCTTATAAATTCCAAAAGTAGTGAGGAAATGTTTAGGGGATTTATTTCTACTGAATTAATCATTTAATTTGTCAAAATTAGAAATTTTAATTGTATAATTTACTAATACATATTTCATACCATCTTTAAGTCATTTTTATTGTGAAAACGATGCACATTTTTAAATGAGAATGCACTTTACTCTCAGTTTACTCCTTTTTCTACTTAAAAGAGTAGTTTAAAATTTTTGGGAAATATTCATATTTTCTTTCTAACTAAAAATTTGGTTGGAAAATGGACATCAGTTTAGTATCTATGCATAAAGTAGCCTATGTAGCTACATGATTAGCTTAACTCAGCATATATATAGGAAAATAGTCTGGCTCTTTTATTAAAAAAAAGATAATAGTTTTCAATATTTTCATGAATTCCTCTGTACATAGAGCAGTTAATATAAAGAGAAGGACGATAAATTCTACACTGAACTTTGCCTGGAATATTGTAATGTCTGCAAACACAACAGGCTGAACACACACGGCATGTTTTTAATCACTATTGTTTTTAATAGTAATCCTTCCTCTGATCATTTGATTGTAGGAACGCTGTTTGCCCAGAAATCTGCTGCTGCCGTGGCGTCGCAGGCTGTGACTCTGGCAGGAACCAGTGGTTTCAGTGCCCTCTCCTCCTCACACAGCCCCTCGTCTTCATCATCCACCTCCTCTAAGGGACCAAATTAAGGTTTACTGGCTTTTAGATCTGACAAAAACAACTACCAAGTGTACCTCTCTTGTTAGACAACTCTGTGAACTTCGTAGGGAAATCAGCCGCAACACATTCCACCATAGTTTTTCCATTACTCTGACAGCGTAATGTGCTCGTCAATGGGACACTGGTGTTTGACCAGACTGACTATAATGTAGAATTGAATCACAGTTTACCTTAGTGCCTGGCAGAAGCTTCTTTTTCAAATGTACTGACACTCATGTGTAAAGGGCTTTACATGGTTTGTTTAGAAGTGTCTTTAGAGCAGAAAAGTGCACAATGAGAAACGATTCCAACAGGTTTTTTTCTTTTGATGTCGGCTGCATTTGTAGCTAATCATCAAACAGGTCTGTAGCTGCCCTCTTTCCTTAGTCCTCAGTAGATCAGTGTGGTTGCCAAAGTGCAGCTAGTGAAGACCAAAAAGCTCTATTTCAGTACCATAGGTTTAATGATTATCAAAGGTTTCCACTGAAGCCATTTTTGTTTTTTATTTTACTGTTGGCAAACATTTGGTTTAATTTCAGTGGAAGCGTGTAGTTTGTTGTCTGCTGTAGTATTTACTTAAGAATCAAATGCAATTTAAAAGAAATTGGTTGATGGTTGGTTGGATTTTTTCTTTTTGTAATGTATTTTTTTTAATTTAATCATTTGGCCTGGCCTTAAAAAGTGCAAACATGTATCAGTTTTGAATCAAAGGCAAATTTTGGAGGACAAGGTTCCTGCAGCGAGATGTAGGCCTATGTTAGAAAGAAGTGATAAAACATTTACCTCATTTGACTTCCCATGATTGTAAGTTTCGTGGGAGTTTGTTCTGGACTCAGGAATGTCCTCTGGACTTGTCACTGTTCCATCTCATAATATATTGCTGTGTTGTATTTGTATAAACGTAAAGAATGTATCATTAATGACCTCAAGCTTTTGACAAGTGAACACTGAAACAGTGCTACCTCACTCTTCTAGAGAAATATGCAATAGTTATTGCAGCATGTGTTGGTTTAGCCATCTGCTGAAATAGACTGCATGTGGACAATCAAGTAGACATATCACTGCAAACAAATGTCACTGTGAACTTGGCAAAAAAATCAAAGTTAATGTTAAACTCTGTTTTGGTATTGATTAACATATTTCCTGGACATGTGGCCATGAGGAATAAAGAAATCGTGTGTGCTGTTGACAGAATGTGTCCTGTTGTCATTTAAGATATTGCAATGGGTTTCAGTTTGAACGGATCTCTAATAGTATCTCTAATAAGTAAAAGCATATTAGAGCAAGTGTGATTAATTCATTTCTGGGTTTGTTCTTTCACCTGCGTCCTCAGACTTCATCTGTGATTGATCTGAGATTATTTTGATTATACTGATCTGAATGTCAAGAATTGACTTCCATGATCAAATCCTACTGGACCTACTTTGGTCGCAGTGATGCACATACTCATTGATATCAGTTCACTTAATATGCCAGATTTTTCTTCATCAAGATTCATTGATCATTCCCTGATGAATTAGTGAAAATGTTTTTAAACAGTCTTACCTCGCAATGTTGACGAAAGTGTTTAAAAAAAATAAAAAAATAACTACCACAAAGTTAAATGGGTTCTTTCTTGGCCCATGTTCCATCATTACACATCTTTTTATGGGAAATTCGTACCGTAGTTTTTACGTAAACCAGCAAACTAACAAACAAATGTGAAAAAACAGACAGGGCTGAAAACTTCCTTAGGAGAGGTAATTAAATAACAATGATTAAATGCAAATAAGTACTCTCACATATTTACTCGCATACTTTACTGAATATTTCCATTTAATGGTATTTTATATTTTTACTCAATGCTACAATTCAGTTAATATTTCTATTTATATAAAGATGCTCTGTTATATATTAAACTACCCAGCTGCACCTCTAGTAATGATAATCCAGGATTACAATATATAACATATATAATTTGTATATATTATTTCTTTCTTCTTCACTTTCTTCAAAGTGAGTATTTCTAATATTTCTATGAAGTGGCTCCACTGAAAAGAGTATTCAAATAATGCTGTACTTAGTTGAGTGACCAGGTGGGGGTAGCATTTCCTCCTCTGTAGTTCAGAGGGGTAATACATTCACATAAATAAAAATGCGTTTTCCAGTTGATTATTATTTTTGACATCTTTGAAACCTGGATCAACGACTAGCTAAAAATTGAATTTTTAACCAATCCCTGCCCTGGGTTTTATTCTCAGTCAAGCTTTGTCTTTGGTGTCAAACCAAATGTACATTTCACATAATTAAAGTTTATAAATTAAAATCACCACATGGTGTATTTTGAGATTTAATTCCTGAACTCCGATGTGCAACAGACCAAAGAGAGGAGAAGGCTGCACTAAGGGGATGAGTTGCAGGATTTACTGTCAGGGTAGTTATTCTATAGTGACACTGCTGGATTGGTATCTGGAGCAGTGTGGAAGAAAGATGCTACACGGCACAACTGAGGGGTATTAAGATGGATGTCTCCGCCCACAGTCCCCGCCCCCCAGGGAGGAATAATACCGGTCAAGTCACTCTGCAGATGAGGGGATCACTGTGGTGGGACGAAGACAGGGATGAACTGTATGGAGAAATTAGGACATCAGGAGGACTGTCAACAACTCCTAAATAATTGTTAGGACATCATGTAATGTGCAGGTGTTTTTGTTGAAACTTGTGATTCTAAATATTCTGGATATTTAATAGGTATGTTGTTTTTTGCCTTTTTTACTTTTGCACTCAACAATGAAGCAAAGATTCGTGTGGAGATATCTCCATCACTGAAAGCCAGAATGTGTTTTCATCAGTCAAGCAAATGATCGTCTTTACTGGGACCTCTTCGCCTCTGAGGATAATTCTCTAGGAAAGCCTCCAGCCCACTGTTTGCACCATGCCTTACCACGATGAAGAGTACCCTGGTCAGCCTCTATGGCAGTCTGTGCTGCTCTTCTGCTGCAAGGGGATGATCGAGGGCATCATGGTCGTACTCTTCTTCTGGCTCCTGGTGCAGGTCCTCTTCACCAAACAACTGGAAGGTACGGTCTTAAAGGATCATGTTTTTCTAAATCTAATATCAACTCCTATGCCTATAAATAAATTAAAAGAGGTGACTGGAATCCTTTATCCTTTCCAGTGTGACAGTGAAGCGATCTCTTGATGATTCCTCTGTAAACGATAAGGGACCAAAGGACAACATTCAAAAGTCCTTGTTCTGTGAAGTCAAAGCTGATGGAGCATCATCAGGCTGACAATTCAAGAAGATTTCGTTCTGTTACTGCAGTTTTTAGTACAATATTCGCTCTTTGTTTTAAAATCTATCCTTCATAAATCAACAAAGAATTTCAGGGGGCAAAAGAGCGGATCATTTAGAATAATTGTATTTTTACACAGATGGATTATGACTTTGATCTCTTTCCCTGGAAAGAGGGGTTAGGAAGGGGTCTTATTAGGAGGAATTAACATAAAATACTTTTGATTGATGTTTTAAGAAAGACTTAAAAATGCAAAATATGTTATGCAGCATGTAATGCTGTAATCCAGTGGCTGCATTAAAGTAAATTACGACAGTTTTAAAACTCCTGCCATCTGACAGCCCTTATTATTCCCCCTCATGTCTGCAGTTCACCTACAAATTCTCCTCTTGGTCGGCCTCATCGTCTTCTGTCTCTCTTTGATCCTGGGATGTGTCCTGTGCTGGAGGAAAAGTCAGATTTGTTCAAGGAAAGACAAAGATCCTGTGACGCCAGCCCCTGCTGAACCCGTGACCTTTGCCCCGAGCTCAACTCCCTCGGCAGCAACAACAGATTCCAGGCAGCAGTATGAGGAGCTGGACGGAGACCTGCTGGAGTATCCCTCCACATTCACTAGCCCTGCCCCTTCGGAGGGTGATTTCACCTCTCTGCCGTTTTCTAATCTAGCTCGAACCGCCTCTGAGCGGAAGGAGCAGCCAAAGTCTCATTTTGCCTTGCGCCGTCTCAGCACACCACCGCTAATGTCACTCCTTTATAAACCCATAGATCCCAGCCACACTTCCATGCCCACGTTTCCCAAACTGGCACTATTGTCCAAAACATGTAATACTCTGCAGAGGCGCTGCACTGTCCCTGAAGACAATATATCTTATAATGAACTCAGCAGGCTCACCAGCCCTGGTGCTGTCTCTCCCTCTATGCCTGAGGAACCAATCCCACTAGCTCCACTGAGCTATGGCTCCAGTGCCAGCTGCAAACAGCCAGCATCCCAAACACCCTGCCTCCATTTCACCATGGCCTTCTCTCCAGAGCAGCACACCCTGGCAGTCACTGTCTTCAGCCTCAGTGGGATGCCTCACAGACTGGAGGACGTGTCCGTGCTGGGCAGCCTGCCGCCTCTGTACCCCTGTCCCACACAGGCCTCCGTCCAGAGCCGCCTCAGCGCGGGGCCGCGCAGCCTGGTGCTGCTTTTGAAGGTGAACTCTGTGAATGAGCTCCAGAGGTGCACGCTCAGGGCAGCTGTGTACACCCGGGAGCCTCACAGCCTGGGAGGCACCGCGCTGGGTGAACTGGAGGTGGAATGTGGGGGAACAGACTGGAGAGCAGGGCATCCAATCCACTACACGAAAGAACTAAACCCAAACAAGGGGAAACTAAAAAAGGTAGTGGTGGGTTGAAATAATATCAGTGAGTCTGACAGTATATTTTTGGATAGAGGAATGGCCAGATTTACCTGTATGCCCAAGAGCAAAAATTGGTTTCTGGGCACATTTAGGACTTGAGGTCTCGATCAAGTTCTATACAGAGACACACAGTGAACCTGGGCGTGTGTGGGGGTCCTGAAAATTGCCTGGTTGGTAATCCTGCCTTGCATGGGGGTTACCAGGTTAAAATTATCTGCTAAAACTAGTAAAGAAAATGATGCAAATATTTTTATTAGAATTTTTGGTTTTGATGTTCAGCAGACGAGTGAGCTTGATTTCTGTGCTCAGTAATGTCACGATTCATTCTCTCAGTTCATTCCTGTGTCGTCAGTGTGCAACAAAGCAAACCACTCATTCCCCCCTGACAGACGTTTCCTGTCTTTGTTGAACTTTTGCCCTCTTGACTGCAGAGTTTGATCTCCAAGGATGCACAGACGCATAAGGGGCTTAGCTGTCCTCCGCAGATCTTCATTTTGCTGCAGTATCAGTCTCTGGCCCACCGGATCAAAACCACAGTCCTCAGAGCAGATAACCTGGAGAAACTCGCTCACATGTCAGCAGCACCAGGTAAAACTGGCATTTGCAGTCGCTTGAATTTGACTCTATATGTGTGTAGGGATCCCATAAGGGCGTGATGCATGGAGACATTATGTAACCATGTGTGGACCTAACGTTTGCCTTGCAGGGGCAGAGGTAAAATAATGCCCTATGTTTGCTTTTAATGTTTGAGGGATTAGATGATGTCTACAGGATGCGAATGCCGCAGGAGATCATCCCCCTTTTTTTAATGACATTGTGGTTTAATCCTTCACTCTTCACAATCCTCTGGAAAATGTTCCAATCTCCTCTGGATCTCTGGTCTGACAGTTATAATCTTTGTTTGCATTAGCCTGTCTGCGCATTATTTTCATCCTAGAGAGCCATTAGATTTGATGATATCTGTTTCATGCGCAGTGTGTCACAGACGATAATCTCTTTTTGGTTTACATCAGATTCTGAAAGAAGAAAATATACAGTAGAGAGGAGAGAGGACTGTGTAACTATGGTTAAAGACACAGAGAGAAAAAATTCATAGCTCCTTGTGTGTTTTAGATCTAAATACAAACTTAAACTGATACAGGGGCAGAGATGCATTCAAAATATGGCAGTTAAAATAATATCAAAATGTATAATTAAAATCTTACTTTTTGTCTATGTGGTATTTCAACACAAGGAAGAGCTAGTACATCTTATTGTTAACTGTTTTTATTAATATGTAAATAATAGTAAAATTGTTTCTTTCCTTTTCCTTTTGAATCTTATTTCCATGTGTAATCTTTTACTGTATAACAGATTTTCTCACACCTTCTGTGTTCAGACTACCTGGTGGTGATCAATCTGCATCACGACAGAAGTGTGATCAGCAGCAGAGAGACTAAGGGAGGCTGCTGCACTGTGAGGAACAGCTCATTCCTGTTTGAGCTTCCTCCAGGAGACGTCAGTCAGCTGCCCCTCATGCTGGAGTTCATAATCATGCAGGTACGAATCGCTTTGGGAGCTCAGACTTATACAATCAAATGATTTAGTGAAACACCACATTTATTTTTATTGTAACTAAACTATAAATTCCCTAATCGGCTCTATTCTTATGTGACAGAATCACGTGGACCCAGAGGCTACAGTTCTTGGTCGAGTCTTCATCGGTGCAGCGGCTGCAGATGCAGGCCGCGCTCACTGGAGGGACATGTGCAGTCTGCAGATGGAGCAGGCACGCTGGCACAATGTTGAACCAGAACCACAGTAGATACACATGTCCTTAAAAACTGTTCTGTGGCCAGTGGACCTCATACACTGTGAACTCAGAGCTGATATAACATTTCTAATGGATGGATTCCTGAGCACCATGGCCTTATTTGAATAAATCCATCTGGGAGTTATTATTACATAATAATGATTTGTGGAGTGATACATTATGAGACCAGACATTGTGTAATAGTATATTTTTCAAACTGTTATATCAACACAGGAAAAACATGGTAGGTGAACAGAAAAATATGGTCTATATTTCTAACAATACTGTCACTCAAGTGTTCTGTCCACTTGTCATTTATATGATACATGAGTATTACACATGTTGTTTATATACTATAAAAATCTTTTGAGACACATTTGAAATATCTTGTCGTCTGCAGGATTTCCTAAATGTTAAAGTGCTGTGAAACTATGTCATATAAATAAAGCACATGTTTACCTGAGGTTGGTGGCTTCATCACCAAGTGCAGCTTTCTGTTAGATTAACTACAAAATCATCACAGTATTTATTTTCTAAAAGCATCTGCATCATCTAATCAAACAGGTTATTTTTAAATACAATAGTAGCTAAAAAGTACAAAGGCTTTCTGGTACAGCACCAGATAATAACCTGTTAGCGTATTAATATATATATGTAAACCAATTCTTGCACAATGCAACGTTTTCCTGAAACACCCCGTCCCTAAACTCCATCTTCATCAGGGCTGCAGATATCTACAAGCTCAGCCAGGAATACTCCATCAGGGTAGAAGGACGCTGTCCTCGGCTGCAGGTCACACTCATCTGGACAGTGACCCAGGTGGGGCTCTTCAGTATCTGAAGATGTGTCTGATGCTGCAGTGTGAAGATCCTGGATCGGCTGCCTGAGCCTTATGACTTAAATCAAAAGAAAAAGGTTGAAATGATTAAAACAGGATCTTATTTTCAAAGGTCTAATAAATATGTTACACTTGAATGAGATAGAAAGCAAAGGTAGATAAAGAAGGTAATGAATTCAAAGCAAGGACTTATCCACCAATGATTGTAAAAATAGAATTAGCCTTTTTATTTTGTTAGTTCATTTAGTAATGGCCATGTGTGGATATGTCCCTCAGAGGTTTAAACTATAAACATGACACAGATTAAAGCACACACATCTACACTACTGATTATATTGATTCATGTATATTTTTACCTTGCAGCAGATTCTCATTATTTGCCTTCAGATTGCTGGTTTCTGCACTCACAGCTGACATCTGGTAGAAGAGAGAATGGTTTCAGATGTCTTTTTTAGCCAAACAAATGCATTTATTGTTTTCTTTACTGTTAGCAGCCAGAATAGATCATATTCAATAAAAAGCATTTTATTGCTAAAACATCCTGATCAACACTGGAGACCTTTTTAAAACACATTGTAGTTTCTATATAAAGTTTTAAAAAGCTGCATTTAGTCATAAATATTACAACTCAGACTTTGAACCAATCACCATGTTTGGATGTTTAGTACAGTGGTGGTCACAGGCCGTCAGTGTAAGACAGCCACATACTGTAACTCTTGTCCGTCCTCTTATGGTCGAGTCAGATGTGTTCCAGTCGAGCGGTTCACTCCTCAGCTTCAAATCCGATTATTCACCCAGTAGAAAGGGTCATATGTGAGATTATGGATGAATTGCGTTTCAGATGGAGTTTAAGTGGTTATGCAGCCATGTCCCCATGAACCGTTTGCTCTTTGATTAAAGCAGAAACTAGGATTTGTGCTGTCTGCACATATGTGTGTGCATGTAATGACTGGATGTAGACACAGCTCCGTTAATTTCATGATATAATCTACGAGACAAGATTAACGATATTAATTTACGTCAGTAGCAGATGCTGATATATCAGACATTTATGAAGCAGAGCAACATGCAGTGGGATAGAGAAAGGGGCCTTTTGAGTGGTGTGTTGGCTGGAGGTTTATATTGATGTTTCTGGTGGTCTGAATAGGGAGATTCAGTGTTTTGAGGGAGCTATGGACAAACTGGACACATGCATGTATACATGTATACAGCTTTAGGATTGATTGTTGATCCACACCTGGTCCTCTCCTGCCAACTCTTCCTCCTCCCCTCCTAGGTCACTGCTCTCCTCGTCCTCCTCGAACACTGGCATCAGACCGGGACTCTGCTGACAGCTCCACCTGTCCACAGCAGGCTAAATGAAATATTAAACACACGCAATCTGAGCTCCTTCAGCAAACCTTGGTGGCTATTAGTCTAATCGACTGGAAATAAAGATGGACGACAAGACATTTCCCCAAAAATGAAGCCAAAATGTCTCAGATGCCCCCTGGTGCCCAGAATAGGTCATAACCCAGTTTGCAGCTTGTTGGCAGATGGGACGTGGGCCAAACTAAAAAATCCAAGTAAACGTTAAATAAATTTTTCTCAAAGAGGGTTTCTATCATTTTAGGTAGTTCTTAACTCACTGATATTCATTCAAGTGTTTATACATTTTGTTTTAATTTATTTGATGCTATAAAAATGGGGAGATGATGATTGACAGTGATTGGTCAAGAGTTTGTATCTCTATGATCACTACAGCACAGACTCTGACCCAATGACATCATCAGTGGGATACCAATCACCCATCTTTATAAACAGTCTATGGCCTAATCCGTGTCATTACTGTCAGGATGGTCATGCTCCCTCAGTTCTTAATTCTTACCCTGACAGCTTTAGGAGTGGGAGTCCAGTCCTGAGGTGAGAAGGTTCCAGTCTGAGCAGCTGCTGACGTGTTGTCAACATGTCCAGTCTCATTTCCTTCTCGCTCTTTGAACAAACTCTTTAACTACAAACATGAGAAACAGAATATTTAGATTAGCATAAATGTAATCCTCAAAACAGCCATTACATGTATTTATTTACTCTCCACCACTGCTTTTAAATATTAAATACAAAGTATAGCAGATTCCAATTGGAATGTAATCAGTTTTGTAGGTATTCCATGAACAAATCTGTTCAATGGATTGGATGAAATAAAAATGTAAATAATTCTTTTTTTGACGAGGACTTTAAGTATTAACAGTCATCCTGGGGGCAAAAATGAATGTCATGGCAATCCATCCAGTTCCAGTACATCCAGTAAACTTTCATATGAAAACACTTATATCAACCTTACGGTGGCACCAGAGAAAAATTCATGACCCAAATCAACACATGTTATGGCTAATCTGTCCAATGGTTGTTGAGGTATTTCTGCCTAAAAGGGAGTGGTGGTCTGACAGAATGACAGTAACATCCAAAGCCACACTGCTGGATAGAAAAAGGTGAAGTGGAATTATGTTGGTATTATACAGTATATACCTGCTCAGTGACCATTCTGTTCTGCTGGACTGTCTCCAGATTAACTGGACAGACAGTTTCATCCTTCCTGTCTTCCACAGGTGGTTTCTCATCTTTAACCTGCTGATTAGGTATCAGTCGTTTTTCAAATTCATCCCCACCAATCGCAGGAAGCCATCTTTGAGGGGGTCTGTTTACCGGGTACAGCTGCTTCAGTGTTTGAAGCTTCTGGATTGCTGACATTTTCTCCTCCTGCTGCTGATTCACCATCCTCCTGCTCTCTGAAAACATGAGGAAGAGGAAGGTTTGGAGCTGAACCAGTGAGGAAGATGAATCCAGCACCATCAGACGTGTTTTCAAAAGCAGACTCATATAAACCTTCTTGCTGAGTCCGCAGTGAGTCAGTGGTTGAGACGTTTGCTTGGTCCTCAACATCTTGACTGTCTTCAGAGGCCTTTTCCATGGGGGTTCATGAAAAACAGTGATGTTAAAGAGAGATGAAATGTAGCCTGGTGCTCTCTGCTGGTTCTCAGGGGATTAAACATTGATGTGTGTACTTGACTCATAGACTGATCAGACTGGAGTAACTGTACTCTGTGAAGTAGAAACCTTGACCTCAGTTGACCCCGTGTCTCCCAGCCTTGCTTACATTTAAAATACATCACTCATGATTTCATCTTGTCTGCACACTTAAATGTTGAAAATTAATTTTGCTGAGTTGCGGGAATATCTTGTTACCTGTGGGGATTTGTTTTGGCTGCTGTGGGAGTCTGCTGGTGGCTCCAGTAATAAAGAGGATTCAGATAAGCTGATACACAGATAGGGTACAAGATAAAGACACAGATCAGAGAGTAATGCAATGTTCAGCCTCTGCTGACGATTCATTTTGAAAATGAAAATCTCATCAAAATCCACTCACTCTGTCACTGTCTCTTTGTCCTGAGGCTGCACGGCTTCACCACCTGTAAATACAAGCAGTTGTGGATCAGAGTTGTGTGAGTGCATCACTCACAACAGTAATCTGGTGGAGAACATTTGAATTTTCATTCACCCATGCCACCATTATATCTGTGAAGTAGCACCCGGCTCCTGCTCCTTTCCAGCTCCAGCTCCTGTTTACATGCCTCAAGCTCAACCCTCAGCAGCGAGACAGATTCCCTCTGTAAGAGTTAAGTGTAATGTTATATAACCCAATTTATATCTACCAAATATGAACGGCTTCTCACATAGAGCATCTAAGTGTCCCAACACTAAAGGAGATCAGGCACAGGGATATACTACCATGTTATTGGTCAGCAGCGTCTCCATACTAACATTGTATTTCAACACATTCTTAGTTTCTTCCAAGGTAGGAAAATATGTATTATCAAAACAAGATGTAATTACATCCGCCAAGGAAGTTATTTTTCCATTGCTGCTTGTTTGTCTGTTAGTTTGCAGCATTACACAAACAAATTGATTTCACCAAACAGATTTTCAAAAATCCTGGTGGAAGGATGTGCTATGGGTCAAGAAAGAACCCATTAAATGTCAGTGCGGGTTCAGATCGAAGAGTTTTTTTCATATTCTGTAACATTGTGATATAGGACATAAAGGACCAATTTCTAAGAGAATCATTTGAAGATCTTGATGACAAAAACGAGGCATGTTTAGGGGACTGATATTTATGAGTGTGTGCAATTTTAAGTGGTTTCAAAAGGGACTGTTGGGCCTCTACTTCATTTTTCAATGAGGGAGAGGAATGAGATTTAATTAAAAAAAAAGAATGTTTTTACATATTTTTTTTAATCACTTGGATGTTTAAGAGAGTAGTAAAGGAATAGTCTTACTTCATTTCTGGAGTTGTTCTTCTTGAGTTCCTCCAGCTCCTCTTGTGTGATCTGCAGGGTCAAAGCCACCTTTTGCCATTTCTCAGTCCAGTGTGAAGTCACGGCTTTAAGATCCTGGATGTTTTTGACTCTCGCAGCATCTCGTTTCCGATGCTCCTCCTCCTGAAGCTGTAACTTCTCCTTGTTCTCGAGGACGTCAGCCTCCAAACACAGACACTGATGCTGCAGCTTCTGTTTTTCTAATTCCAAAACCTCCACAGATTCCCTGCATAAATAAGGGTTTTTTAGTGAGGAGAGAATAACTGCATCTTCAATATACTGAAGGAGAGCGAGTGTTTAACATCTCACCTGAGCTGGCAGCACTTTTCCTTCATCTCATGTCCACCTTCATTCATTTTACTCAGCAGCTCTTCTTTTTGTCTGATCAGCTCAGAGCGCTCTGCCTCGAGATCTTTGATCAGTTTGGTGTTGACGCCCCTCTCTGCTGTCAGCTCCTGTAGCTGAGACCGTGATGTGTCCAGCTGCTGCTCCATCATCTTGAGCTCGCGTGTCAGCTTTTCATTTACCTGGTGTAATGAAACAATGGCGAGGATTCAATAAAGAATTCTGAAAAAAAAAATTTGACAAAGAGACGATCACTAAAAGGTTGTAACCTCTCTGAGAGCCGTGGATTTTTCCATAATCAGAACCGTCTCCTGATCCTGTTTGTTGGTGTGAGACTCTGCAGCAGCCACATGGTCATGGATCTCACAGACCTCAGAACCTGGTTGTGTCGTCTCCAGGACCTGGGCCCTCCGGTGCAGATCAGCTTTCTCCTGTACAAGCATCATGCCAAGAAAACCTGGTCATTACAGCACAACATGTTGGTCCTAGATGACTCAGATGTTGTAGATAAGGCTCAGAGGAGATTTCTTTCTGATACCTTCTGATACAGAGCCCCTGTCAGTTTGGCCTGCAGCTGTTTTACAACATCCTCCAGCTTTACCACTTGAGTTGACAAGATGGCTTTTTCCTGAGCAGAGTTAGAAAGATGCTTTGGAATGTGTAACTGTTTCTGTAAATGTTTAACGTGAGGTATTATTTAGAAGTGAATCAGACACGTGCAACTGACCAGGCATGCTTGGCTGATTTTGTTGTTTGCTTCACTCAGCTGCTCTTGCATCTCGAAGTGATTTGACCCCGTGTGGCTGAGCCTCTGATTCATCTCGTCGATTTGACTCAACAGTGCCCTCTGTGTCTATAGGCACACATGAACAAAAGACAGCCAGTATAAAGATATGTGTACAGGAAATATGGAGGTTATGTTTTCGTCTGCTTTTGTTTGTTCATCTGATTGACCGTTTGTTTGTTAGTTACCAGGATTATGCAAAATAAAACAAATAAAACTAAATAAAGGATCAGTGGGAGGATCCAGGATTTTCTTTTATTTTCATTAGCATTGTGAGATTGGGTATTTTCCAACACTTTCGCTGTTTTCTCAGAAAACTAGAATGGCACCCAGAGAGCGCACCTCCACCGAGGCATAACAGTCCCCATATGACATTTAAATTGACAAGATCCAGATTTTCATTTGGATCTGCTCCAAATTCATCAAGATCCATGAATTACTCTCTGAGAAATCAATGTTCAAAAGAAAACTAATTCCTGGATTTCCAGATTTTTGTCCGGATCCCTTCCTGACCCATACCTCATCCCTCCACCAAGTTTCACAGTGATCCATCTGGTCGTTTTGTTTTTGTAATCCTGTTTACTAACAGACAAACAAATGCAGAAAAAAACTGAACCTCCTTGGCATATTTATGAGTGTGTGCAATTTGGTGCACATCCAAAAAAGATCCAGGCCTATTGAATTTAAATGTGATGTCATAAGGGCACTGTTGGGCCTTGGTAGAGGTATTCACTTATCTGAGTGCCATTCTAGTTATGAAATTATTTGATTTAAGACTTTTCTATTTCCTTTATATCTTCATAAACTGACCTCAGTAGATGTCTGGAGTTGCTGCAGGGTCTGGTTTCGTTGTTCTTCTTGTGTTTTCGCTCTTGTCTCAGCCTCTTTCAGCGCCTCTCTCAGCCTGCACAGCTCAGTGTCAACCCTCTGCTTCTCCTTAACACAAATAAAGCAAGATAACAATCACAATACACAGAATAATCCCATATTTACTACACAAATCTATTTTCACAGTACACAAAGCTAACACACCTGTCTGTTAAACTCTTCTTCTCTCAATGATCTGCTGAGTGAATCAGTTTTTCTCCCGGTTGGTTGATCATTGCTTCCACTGTCCACAGCAGACCTCATTTGCAGCAGGTCCTTCTCCAGCTTCAGGACCCTTGTGAAGGGAATTTCACATGAGGAATGTCAGTCTTTTCTCACAGCCTTTCACATTTACCTCCTCCACATCTTTCACTGCACTCACTTTTCATGGAGCTCTCCGTGCCGGAGGTTCTTGTCAAACTGGGATAATTCCGCTGCCTCCCTCTCCTGCTCAAGAGGGCCCATTTCTTCTAAAAGCTGCTGTGTCACACATTAGAACGAGGTAAAAGGATGTTCTGTGCAACTGCTGCAAATATCAAACATCCGCTTGAAGCAGAAACAGTGTAACTCACCCCAAAAAATGGTGGCAAGAGGACCAGAAGAATGCAAAAAAAGGTTGCTAGACATCTAAATACTGTTTTACTTACCTTCTGTGTCATGTCGAGTAAAGAAGTCATGTTGTAGCTTAGATGTGCATCTCTGGCCCTCAGCCGGTCCAGCCGAGTGTCGATACGCCCTTGAGTATCCTGCAGCCATTGTGCCACCTCTGCTTGTCTAAAGCTACTCTCCCCTCGGGCAGCATGTAATTTAGCCCCTGGAGTTGGAGGATAGGGCCGTGTTGCACCTTCAGGCACCAGATGGGACAAGGACTGCCACTTCCTTAAACCTGGGTCATTCTGTCTGAGGCCACCGCTGCTGCCTGTTGAGCTGGAGCAGATACAGTATTTCAGCCGACCTGACTTGAAAATAAGTATTACTCTGTCTCGGTTGCTTGAACACTGTCTCCCCCTCACCTTGTGCTGACTTTGGATAGAAACCCAGATCCAGAGACAGTTGACGAACCATACCACGCTGAGGTCTGAGAGAGAAAAACACACATATTTCAAGCAACCGCACTTTGAATAAACTGTTTTTAGAAAGAAAGTATAATGGGTTCTTACCTGGGCTGAAAAGCGAGATCTGGTGTCCCACATATCAAGGTCCCCGAGGGAAAAGGGACTTGAACTTCTGCATGAGGATCTGAACATCATGGAGTGACTTCCTAGATCTGTGCTATTACTTTGTATGGGAGAGGCTGCGATCCTCATCTCCCCTCGTCCGCCCAAGTGACAAGGTTAGATTTTCACACAAAGGTGCCAGCTCGGAGTAAGTGACTATACTTGGGTGATGTGTCTTTATTTTTCCAGTGCTTGCTCGATGGCAAATAACTCATTGTACTACATGTTATTACAATACGTCTGTGATCTAAAAAACTATTGGTTTGATTATACATATGCTCATTATACCTATCTCTATATCTAAATGCAGGTCTGTCTGGTCAAAGTGTATCATAGTTTGCACTAATCTACTCTTTCTCTCCTGTCCATTGACAACACTCACCAGCTCTGCTTGTGATCCCCTCACGGCTTTGATTTCCATCAGATACAGCCCTTGAACCAAGTATCCATGGTAACCAGTGTATACAGGACACAGTTGGGTGGGTGTGCCATGTTCTAACACTTCTGGGATAGTTTCCGCATGACCTCACCCAGCCTGCTGACTGGCTGTTTGTTGCCAAGTAACAGTAATCATGATACACATAATTTGCCTCGGACTAATTACATGTGACAGTAAATGTGTCATGATTGATTTGGATTGCCTGTGGGGATATTGAGATAAAAAAAAAAAAAAATTGATGTGATGATGTTTTGGATAAGTGAATTTCAAGGGATGTTATATTTTCTCCATGGGTTAAAAGAGCATGTGATGAGTTTTCACATGGTATCATGGTTGTACGCTTACTCATACTCTACAAATCAGTGTGAAATATTACATCCTGCTGACTAAATCTCAAGTTCTGTCTTTGCATAAGCAAGTCAGACCATTATTCAGAATCAGTGCTCCACCTTTAGATAGTAATAATGCTAACAACAACAACAACAACAAAAACAACAACAACAATAATAATAATAATCAATGTCGCACATCCTAATTTAATGCTCCCAATGCATCCTAATATAATAATGCTCAGAGTGTCATAAGTAGTGTGTACAACCCTAATAGTAGAACAAAACAAAATCACATGATGATATTCTAATCCATTTTCTAGATGTAGCTTTATTTGCATCTACAGTAGATGGAAAAAAAAATCTGGGTTCCAGTTTATGATCTTATTTTGAAAATAAAAGTGTTCCGGTAATAGGAAGTGGTCATTCAGACGCTAGCAGCCGAGGGTGATAGCCACTCATGAATCTGAGAAGCTAACACTTTCAGAGAGCTACAATTTTCCTTCCAGCCCTTAACTTTACAATTCAGTCATCCTTGTTCCTGAAGAGTTTGCTTTGTGTTGATCCCTAAAAGGTAAAACACTTTCACCACGCATCTTTTATTAAATAGAGCGTTTGTGTGTCTAATTTGAACTGAATAGGCCGATGCTAACGCTAGTTAGATAGCACAACTATTAGCATAACTATTCGCTAAAATCTCGCACTTGAAGTCTCCGATGTTCCAGTCAGAAAGTTAGCGAAGTGATTTAAAAGTGAGGTTGATTTTACTACGAATCCGCTGTGACGAGTCCTATTGGATTAAACTGATTTTCTGTATCGTTGTGCAGACATGGCTGCGGATTGGTTGGGTAGTTTAGTGTCCATCAACTGCGGTCCAACACTGGGAGTGTATCAAGGAGAGGTAACATCTGTGGACCAGTCCAGCCAAACCATCTCCTTGAGACAACCGTTCCATAATGGAGTCAAGTGTCCTGTTCCCGAGGTCACATTCAGGTAAAGCACTGCAACAATCTAACCCCCCACCACACACACACTCTTTATGCACACTGATCTGATTCACAACTTCAGTTGATTCCTTCATTGTTTCCCCTGCAGTGCCATTGATATAAAAGAGCTGAAGATCTTAGACATCAGAAATGGCAGTGCCAGGACCAGCTCTTCTGCATCAGCAAAAGTAAACAGTGCTCCGGTTGCAGTCCCAAAGGGAGACCCCAGGTCGGTGGAGAAGGTGAACTCTCCCCCGCAGTGCTCAAAAAGCCATGGAGAGCGTCACCTGGACATTCCTGGTCAGCCCAAAGGATTCCGTCGAAGACACAACTCCTGTAAGTGCAATTTTATACTATTATATCAGAATAAAACAAAAACAGTACAGTCGATTGCTCAGGTGTTAGAGATTAACTACGTCTTCACTCAGGGTTCCTACGGTCATGAAAAACCTGGAAAAGTCATGGAATTGTAAAATGTTTATTTCCAGGCCTGGAAAAGTGCTTGAAAAATATAAATCCCAAAAGTTTTGGAGAAGTCATGGAAATTTGTTATATTCATATTTTCATGTCGTTCATTTATGCTGAGTTTTAAATAATTCATATGCTTTTAAAAGAAATGCGCTCAAAATATAAGCAGGCATACACTCTCATACTAACTGAAAAGTTCGATGGGGAAGCAGGCGGGATAATGCACTATGCCAGGGAAGTGTAGATTTAACCATGCTTGGCTACAAGTTTAAATACTAAATTTGGTCACTTTTTCATGAATACACCGAGATTTCACAAAATGTTTGGTCATGGAAATTTGGTTTAAAGTTATTGAAAAGTCGTGGAAATCCATTGGTCAAAATGTGTATGAACCCTGTTCACTGTCCCATCAGGGTCGGCCAGTAGTCGAGGGGTAAACCAAGTGACGCCGAAAAAGAATGGGGTGAAGAATGGTCAGATGAAGCACAGAGATGACGAGTGCTTTGGCGATGGCGTGGACGAAGAACTGGACACAGACTTTGATTTTGAAGGAAACCTGGCTCTTTTTGACAAAGCAGCCGTTTTCTCAGAGATTGATATAACAGAGCGTCGTAACGGTGCAAGGTCGCGTGGGACGCCACAAGACCAAGCCCCTTCGCGTTACCGCCATGATGAGAACATCCTGGAGGCCAAACCTGTTGTGTACAGACAAATAACTGTACCGCAGCCTGGGGCCAAAGAATATTGCACTGGTAGGTATTTGACAATCTTAAGAAACAAGTGGTAGAGAGGGGAAACGTTTTAAAGTGACTTAATTGTGTCCTATACTCTCTCCTATACCCGTACAGACTCTGGACTTGTTGTACCCAGCATATCCTACGAACTACACAAGCGTCTGTTGTCAGTTGCTGAGCGTTACGGTCTCTCACTGGAGCGAAGGCTTGAAATGACTGGAGTGTGCGCCAGTCAGATGGCACTTACATTGCTGGGTGGGCCCAACAGGTATGTGATGGTTTACACACTCGTTTCATAATGTCTTATATTTTAACATATAAGATGGAATAGTGGTATATTTGCAAATGATCAGAGCGTGTGTAGTGTTGCAAGCAGGGTCAAAGTTTGGAGAAAAAAAGCTATTTACTAAACATCAGAGATGTGGCTGTTGGTTATCTGGTGATATGGCGGCTCAAAGTATTCGATATGACATGCATAAAATTGCATTAATATTATTTGCTTTGGGTAATATGAGAGGGCAAAATTCAATAAATCAACTTATTAATTCTTGTGTTTTTTTTCCTTTTCAGATTCACTCCCAAAAATTTACACCAGCGTCCCACGGTGGCTCTGCTGTGTGGCCCTCATGTTCAGGGCGCTCAGGGCATCAGCTGTGGTCGTCACCTGGCCAATCATGAAGTGGAGGTCATCCTGTTCCTGCCCAATTTCGTCAAGATGCTTGACTCGGTCACCAGCGAGCTCACACTCTTTAACAGAACGGGGGGCAAACAGGTGTCAAGTATCAAAGGTGAGCATAGTTTCATACTTGGACTTTCTGTCTTTGCCTCAATCAATGACCTTTTTTACATTTCCCATTGTAGTTGATTAAACAATAACCTGATATTTTCTCTCTCGTCTCCTCAGACCTTCCAGACACCCCAGTGGACCTAATTATTAACTGCCTGGACTGCCACGAGAACACGTTCCTAATGGATCAGCCTTGGTACAGAGCAGCTGCAGACTGGGCGAACCAGAATCGAGCGCCAGTGCTCAGCTTAGACCCCCCAGTGAGTGGACAGGGTCAGGCAGTTGAGGCCAAGTGGTCCCTCTCTCTTTGCCTCCCGCTTCCCCTGGGTGAGGGCGCCGGCCGGGTTTACCTGTGTGACATAGGTATTCCTCGCCAGGTGCTCCAGGAAGTTGGAATCAAGTACCACTCTCCGTTCGGGTGCAAATTTGTCATCCCCCTGCACTCTGCCTAACGAGACTAATGGTCAACATGACAGATTGAATCTTTCACCATCCTTGACCATTTGGGCTTGGTCGCCTTATATTTGAAAGTTTCAGCGGTAATTCAGTTCATCACTTAAGTTTCTAACTCCTCACTATGTGAAAGGGACTGTTCCGTCACAGTGAAGGACCATGGTTTGGTACCATTTAGGTCTTTAAGGAGTAAATACAAGAAGGGTGGCGAAAGAAAAGGCTTTCAAAGCTTTTTGAATAAATAGATGTCATGAAAAACAAGTGTCTATACAAATGTATTTACATACAAGATATTATGATGATGAAAAACCTACACAATGTTCAGTTTAAAATTTACTAGGACAATCCTAAAATGGTAAACTACTGAATGTCATTGAAACCTAATGTCATTCCAAAGCCATGTTGTGAATAAGATCATCCAATACATGCAAATGTCATGTTCTTACATTCATCTGGATGAGCCAACAGAAGGGACCATTGCTAATGTCTCAATATTTTGCAGTATTCAGTAAATGTTGTCAGATGTTTTATTAGGATAGAGTTTTCATCCAGAACCTTCATCTGTGTGTTTTCACTGAACCAATGTTATATGGACCAGCTCCTGGAGAGAATCCAGATATCAGCAGTGTTGTTTGTCCATGGTAAACCGGGCTGTGGTGGTGAGGGCTCCGATAAAGATGACACAGCCTGAAAAACCTGAGCCATGAGGAAGAACTTTAATTTAATTGGTTAAACTTAAGGACCATACCAGTGTTTTTGAAAGTTTCAGGTCCTTAAATACAAATCGTGTATTTTGTTTCCCACTGAACATAATGTTGGATATAATTTTTTTTAGTTTTTTACTGTTCCATATAGATGTTGGTTTCTATTCATTTACTGTATGAAAATGATCATCCTCTTAAACTCAATTATGTGAATTCTTCACAGTGAGCATTACGTCTGTTTGTGTCAATGTTATAGTATTGTTGTGTAGTAATGCAGTTCAAGCACATTTATTTGCTTAAGTTCGCACTGCATCACTCTCACAATAATTAATACAGACTTGATCAAAATGTAGATTACACAACGTAAGCATGTTTTAAGAGTTTGGGAAAAGATTCTCTCATTGTACATAAATAAATAGAAGCCAATGATTGTTTGGAACAGTTGAAGAAACATCTTAATTTCTTTCTTTTTTTAAACTGCATAATTCACAGCTGGTTGTGATGTAGAATGTAAAGATTTGTGATAAATGGGGAAAAAAATACACTGGTACAATTCCCTCAGTTAAAAAAAAGTGTTTTTAACCGTTCACGTTAGAATGTGAAAGTTTTGTTGGCTGAGAATTTTTCTAAAGTACAGACACTCTGTGGGATTCAATGCATTTTCTTTGGTTGAGTAATCTCGATCTGAACTCAGAAAATTATCAACATGCACCGTCCTGCAAAGTCGTTTGCAAACATGTCTTTGACCGGGTCTTAGCCTGTCTATGTATCTGACTGTTACTGGTATTGACCATAAAACTAAAGTATAGACTATGAAGTACACAATTAACATGAGTGCAGAGCTGCTTTTGTTTTGCTGCCTTTTGAGGCCTCGACAGGTCGGAGGCCTCTGTGATGCCAGGTCTTTGTTACGACGAAGGTCAAACCCTTGTTGCTGGTTCTTTAACAAGACCAGAGCTCCATATCACTGAGGTCAGTGGAGTGTAGAAAAGGCTGGTTTCAAATGCACACGGCTACAAGTCGCTCTGTTAGGTTCGTGGTGTTCGGTGTGCCATCACATTAGCTCATTAACATCTCAGGAGGATTTTTAAAAAAAGAAGCTTGTGTTGTATTTGTTGTGTTCTCTCTGTGCACACTCGTGTCTGCACTCAATCAGTGGAAATAACTGCCATGCACAAATTGTTCTGTCCTCTCTCCAACATTCCTGCAGCCTGATGTTATGTCACATCTGTCCGGACAAGTCTGGCTTGGGAAACATCAGCCTGAATGTACTTGAACTGTTTTCTGTCTCCTTTGGCCGCCAGGGGGCCACGCAACCACACGTTTAAGCCGCGGCGCTTCCTTATTCTGTTGAATCTGATGTAATGGCAGCTTTAATTCTATTTCCTCAATGGATGGGGTTATCACCTAACATAATGTGAACAGTCAGAAGTCGTTGTTTGGATCTCGGTTTTCACTGAAAGAAGAAGTTATGTTTCCTGAAATTATTTGACCTGCAGCGGATGTTTGGTCCGTGAAAACTCAAGTGTTCAATTCAGCCGCGTTAATAAAGTGGTGAGATGTTTTATTTGTGTTTCCTGCCTGGATCGAAGTTCACCGTCAGAGTTGTTGGTGTGTGAACCCTGTGCGGTCCTCCTGTGTCACATCTGCAGACTGAAACTATAAATAAAAACAACCACAACTGACTTCTTCTTCTGTGTGTGTGTGTGTGTGTGTGTGTGTGTGTGGGACTGTAAACACTGATCATCAAATTCCTCAGTGACATGTTTTCAGTGATCGCCTCGTTTCAGCCGCAGGAGTTTGGTCTCCAACGCGCATGTGCAGAACCAAGGTGGGGCAACAAAAAAAAAAACTAAACGACTTGAATGTTTCTCACAGGGAAGAAGTGAAGTGAAGTGAACCACCCTGAAGTTTGAATCGAGAGTAACCCACCGCTTGCTTCTTGACAGTGTTTTTTCAGATCCTCTTCACAGAAACTGTGATCGACTCTGCAGTTTGTAGAAAAGTGGTTTTCTCTATACATTCCCAGGTAGTTTCTTTAGAGTGATGTTGACAGGAGACGCGGCAGAAGTGTTTTTTTTGTATGACTGAGCAGCTCGCACACTGCTGAAGTTTCACCTGGGACACTTCACTTCCTCATCAGGACTTCATGTGTCCCCGCTCCTCGGTGTCACAGTTGTTGATCTCGTCAATGGGAGTTATTCTGCTGCAGCTGCTCAGATGAAAACAAACGTGTGTCTGGAGCTCGATCACCTGTTGTTGCCTTGAATCTGCAGACAGGTAAGACGTTTTATTTGGGGCTCAGGCCATCGCTTCTCATGCAGGGAAGCTGCCATATCACATGTACTTACACTAACCGCTCTAATGGAGTTGAATTCAGTTTATTATAAGACACTCGGTGTTGATCGTTTTAAGTGACTGGGACACGTTAACAAAATGCTTGTGTGTGCAGCTCCAAGTGCTTCACAGTAAAACGAAAAAATCCGCTTAAAGGGACACTGCACGCTTGAATGTGTTTATTGAGCTGTTGACTAAAGTATATGACTGTTCTTTAATGAAATATATTAATGCTTGATCACGTTTTCACCAAATGTATTGCAAAATCTACATTTATGGGTTGAACATGACTCGCAACGCCACCTAGTGTTTCAAACTGTCTTGGATCTTGCAGGAACTTTGATTATCAACAGTCAACCATTTGTGACGACGCAACATCCTGACTTTTATATAATTGAAGAGGTTAACACTCATCAAAGGTCAACGGCCTCCTGCCACCAGTGACCGCTCATGAGTGTGAATCTGGAGAGCAGCGTCATTTTCTGCTCCTTCAAACTGTGGCCACTTCCTGTGGTCTTGCTGGGATGCAGTAGCTGCATCATGCAGTTCTCCACATTGCTCTGTCTCAACATGATAGATAACAGTATCAATACAGATCATGGTATTCTGCTGAGGAATCAAGATGTTGAGCATCTATCAGAACTGTCACAGAGCCCGTTGACAGTTACTTTGAGCTGGTAGTGGTCTTCTCAAGCTGCAACAATAGAAATGTGTGACTTTCAGAGGGTTATTTACTGTGGCTGAGAGACCTCACACATGCAAATAGGAAAAAACCCTTGCAAATTGCGAAAACATCTTTGTGAAGTCATTGAAGTCAGCTACTCGTCAGTGGTGATGGAACTTCACAAAGCATTGAACTACAGCCAGGTTAACCGCTTTTGTGGGTCCCCTGGAAACATTTTCGCAATTTGCATGTGTTGTGACTTTTTGCAGCACATGTGTCATCAAGTTGATGAATTTTCTTTCTTAATTTGCACGTATTTTTTCTATTTGCATGTGTTTTCTTAATTTGCAGTGCATTGAGCTCTCTCGGCCACTGTAGTTATTATTATTAAATGGTAATGCCTATCCCATCCCATCATTTGGTCTGTCATTGTCTAGAAACGATTAATCAAAAATCGGAAAAGCCACCAGTGCACTTAAAGTCTAATGCCAAAGAGAAATCAAAGTGCAGTGGAAGCAGCAGTTGTCATAGAGAGGAACTGAGGACCTCTCGATGAAGCCCCTCATGCTGCGACAGGAATTCCCTCAAAGGTCAGCAACTTTCCAACAAATAAACGACTGGTGCTGGCTTCTGAGCCCTTTGCACTGACGATTCTTTTTGTAGAGTTTGAGAGAACTGTAAAGAAGGATGAAGCTGGTGAAACAAGATGAAGAGAGCGCATGAAACCACAGCAAAGCGACGCTGTCACAGTGTAATGTGTCATGCATGGCCGCATTAGTGGAGCAGCATTGCACTGCATAGTGTGCAAAGCTCCCCAGCAAGGAAGTGACTGTCCATGGTTGAGACGTGGCTGCTTTCCTCTGCACGGTGTTTTGATTCTGATATCTTCCCTTGGTTGAATCATCAGTTACACAAGTTTTAAGAGCCTCATTGTGTCGTCTGAACTTTTGACAACTTGCAACTAAACGTTGATTTTTCTCTGCTCTTAAAACAACTTTGTTCTGTGAGTGTTATGTTCAATTATGATAAGCAGGCTGTAATTTTAGACTGTAGGCCAAACTGTCTGTCATTAAAGTGATATGAAGATGGCTTGGGTCGGCTGTGGCTCAGGAGATAGAGCAGGTCGTCCTCTAACCAGAAGGTTGGCGGTTCAATTCCTGTCTTTACCCATTCCATGTGTAAGATGCTGCACCCCAAATTGCCCCTGACGACTGTAAAGTCAGTGTGTGAATAATGTGTGATAGAGAAAAGTGCTGCACCTCGAAGCACCGTATAAATGTGTGAGTGGGTGGATGGCAAAACTGTAATGTAGCGCTTTGGGCATCAAGACCAGAAAAGCGCTATTACCATTTGTACTGCAGGGTCTACACCTAGATTTGCACTTCCTGTCTCAGAGAACACAGTATAGTGTCAGTGAGCTGAGCTGCTGCACTATAATCCAGCTGTTGCCCGGGAGGCCGAGTTGATTTCCTCCTCTGAGGAAAACATCTGTGGACTGTCAGGACCGGCAACTGTTAGCATGAGCTCCCTCTGCACGTCGCTCCTTTCCTTTTGTGCACCTGCCAGTTAAAAAGTCAGCGGATCATGAGCGAAAGTCCTTGTGTCCTTCACTCTTCACTTGGCCACCCTGCACATTATAACAGTGATGACAACAGAGCATCAAAGCAGCTGCAGAGCATCCTGAGGCCGGAGGGTCACCACAGCCCCCTGCCACATGTAGAGGAGGAATATACACATTGCTTTAATAACACAAACCTCATTGTGACACATACTACTGGATATCCACCTATGGAAGAAGTATTCAAATCCTTTCCATGAGTATAGAAGTATAGGAATACACAATCAAAAGTACCGCAGTATGATTAAATTATCAAAAGTAAAAGTCATTGTTTAATAAAAGAAAGGTCCCAGTGACTGATGTATTATATATACATGATATGATTCTTAATACTTATTCATCCCTATGTAACATTTTGCTGTTTCCATAGTGAGGGGAAGCTATAGTTTTGTGTTTCCCAACCTACGGGTCTGTCAGTCAGAAGTCATGAGATCATCAAGACAAGTTTATTAGTGTAGTACATTTCAAAAACAAGGCAATTTTAAGTGCTTTACATAAAATATAAAATGCTTCATGACAAATTGTAAATAAAGAAAAAAAGTTACATACAGAATAAAAGAAAAATAAAAGGATGAAAGTAGCATTGCAGAAATTATTAATAATTAGCTTTAATAAAAGGCCGTGGTAAATAGGGGAGTCTTCAGCATTGATTGAAAAAACTAAGAGTTACAGCATTTCTCTTATGAGAGTATGAACAAAAAGATACAGATACACAAATCTGTATCGTTTCCGTTATCTATTTCTCCTATCTTATTTTTTTTGTCAAATGTTATATATATATTTTTTTAATTCTCCCTCTATTTGCACTGAACAGTTATTTCAATGAAAACATCTGAGAAGAGAGAAATAATAAAGAATTGAAGTAATGGCTGTTTATTGGAACTGCTAATAAATCATAGACAACTGAAATGTGATCGGGAGCATCAGATAGACTCAACAAAAAAAGATTAATTAATAATTTGTAGCAAGGCATTTCCTTTGAAAATATTCTTGTGTTTTTTAATATTAAATTATGATCAGAAACGTAACTACAATCTAAAGCCAAGTGGTGAAAAAGTACATTATTACTAGAGTCGAGGTATAAAGATGTATATAATGGAAATACTCAAGTAAAGTTATTATAACAAAATTATACATGCATACATACACTACTAGACTAATCGTACCTTCATATAACTCTTTGAAAGTTGCTTTCTTTCTCCAAAGGAACATTTAAATCTGAGTGACACATTTACAAATCCTTCCACAGCCCGTCTGCTCCTTCTCACTTCACTGTATCACAGCTACTAAACCTATAGTATAATTATCATTTTGACCTCAGATTGTTTCTGCAGATAGACGAGGGAGTGGCACATTTACACAGGGCCAGAGAAGATATTCCTACATACCTGTCCTGTCTTGCTTGGTGCAGTCAGGCTCGCGCTGATGTCGACAGTTCACACTGTTGCTGATTTGCATGAGACGAACGTTGCTCGACCGGTCGGGTTCGAAGAAAACAGATTGTTAGGGGATGACAAGAATATTACAACAAACATTGATATTCACTTCAAACAAAGAGATAGTGTTTTTTGAAGCGATGTGACACCTCTGTATTTTAGTTACCCGTTGAAGCTCTTATCTGACTCCATTCAGGTTTAGTCTGTCACTTAGTTTCCTGTTTCAGTGAATAATGTCATGCATCAGTTCTTCTGTACACAATACAACAGTACGTCCACATCGGCTGTATGAATGCATGATGCAGCTTAACTGTATTCAGTGAATTCACATGATAATAACATTACCAATAGACACACGTCGATTGTACTTAAAGAGTAAATTATGAAGAGTGCATTCCTCCTCCAAGGCCTCTTTATTACCATATTACATAAACATGTAATTGGATCAGATACATAAACCATGTAAACAGAACTTTCTACGAGCTGTTGACATTATGCACAGGTAAAGTATCCACTCTCTGATATAGTTGAAAGGAATGCGATCATACAGAAACTGAATAAAGATAAAAAAATATTTATTTTAATTCATAAAATCCAAATAATGTCATTTGTTATAAAAGGCAGCCTGAAATAAAATAAAGTGACCTATCTTTTATATTGACTGAATATCTATGGATTATTCATGTGCATTGAATATACCATCAAACTAACTGTACAACAAACCCATGATTAAAACACTATATGGCCAATAATAATAAACCATAATAATCCATTATTAAACAATACACTTGATAAAAAGGAGCAAATAACCCATGATTAAAATACATTATTAGAATCATAAAAACATTTCACCTGTTCATAGATATTCGCACTTTATACATCTCTGATTTCTTTCAATAAAATATTTTTTCTATAAAAAAAAAAACACCCCATCTCTAATGTAAAGAAAGTGAAAAAAATAAATCTTGGTTCTGCCTCTGGATCCAGATCTGCACCGAAATTGAATTTGTTCCTCCGTGACGTAGACTGCATCCTTCCACCAAGTTTCCTGGTAATCCGGCGTCCAGTAGTTTTTGTAAAATGATGCTTATTATCAAACCATAACCTTCTTGGTGGAGCTAACAATTCTAATTTCCATCGCTGCCCTTAAAGCCTCTGACTGGACAGTCCGATGATGATACTGATGATTTTTCAGTGAGACAGGAGTCATTAGGAGCCCAGGGGTCAGTAGAAACTCGACCGCCGCACAATGACAGCATTGTGTGCCTCCTGAAAAGAGCGTGCTGTGGTCCCATGTCGAGCTCTTTGGAAATGGCAATGTGACTCCATGACAGTCGCAGTTCTGTCTCGTTCAGTCAGCTGCTGGTGGCCTGCTGCTGTGATGCATTCACTGTCCCGCAAGAGATGAATTTTAAAGTGGCGTTGTGTGTCAGCATTGGTCCAGTCGATCCATTCCTTCCTTGGTGAGATCACTCTGCTCCTTCACCAAGGACATGTTCTGATGGCAGAGAATTGTGGATAGGATTTCCGGCTCCAAATTAAAACATATGGAGTTTGATCAAATTGTTTTTATGTTTTCAGATAGCATGGCTGTATGGATGTTTGGGCTTTTGGTCGATGCCTTTGGTCAGGGATCACCAGAGTTATTACAGCTCATCCTCTGTCCCCATGAACATCTGTACAAAACTTCATGATAATCGGTCTGATAGTTGTTTTAATATTTCTGGTTGGGCCAAAGTGCTGTCCAACGGAGAAGCCGATGTTAGCATCCGTAACGCCACATCACTACCACGGCTAAAGTATTTTTCTGATTTTATATTTCAAATTTCAATTTCAATTTGTTGTGTCTCACAGGTCAGTCTTGAAACAAACATTTATACAAAATTATTTGAGGAGAGAAATTAACTTTGGTTCGGTCATGGACATTTTAAACCTGTTACCAGAGGCCTCTCATAAAAATGGCAAATGTTTAAATGTGTCACAAATACAAAATCCTTTTTAAAGAGTTTTGTTTTGTTTACAGTGAATGTTACAGGCTCGCAATGATTAGGTCTGTGGACTATACTTTTGTTTTTCTTGTGGTGACCAATTAATACCCACCGTGATATCACCCACTGGTTTGTGAACTGTGTTTCGAGGCCCAGGGTTTAGCTTCTTGTCAAGCGCCCTCTTAATTTTGTGAAACCAGAAGTGAGCCATATTTGGAGGAGTGGGGGGTAGAGCCTGACTTGAGAGCTCGAGGACACTGCACGCCCACTTTCACCCGCGACCTGCACCCATTGGACAGTACAAGCTGTCAATCACACAGTATCCATGCCCCAATGCATTCTGTGCTGTATCATCTACTTTACTCTAAATGGGACCATCATTTGCAAACTGAACATGATGCTGTATTGAAGAAGACTTGAAACAAGCGATTGAGACTATGAACTCTGTACAAAAATGTTTACTGACATTATAAATCTAGTGAAAATAGTATAATTTCCTCAAAGACTTCTAGATAGGTTTAAGAGATGCAGCAGCATTGTGGGTTTTTGGGGGGGTTGACGGTTGTGAGAAATGTTTCGACACAGTTTTTTCCCTCGAAACAGAAACACAGCTGCAGATCTCCGTAGGGGCGGACGTCCGCCACATCCCCATTATAATCAGCCACGACCGTCCTCTCAGGGACACATGTTGTTATAGTTTCTTGTGTGGTGTCTTTGAAGAGGCAGGTTCCTTTATTCAAACGTGTGAGAGAAGAAGGAAGTGTTTTGGCAGTGATATCAGCAGAACATCCCCACCCTAATATGGGATATTGCTCTCACACAGGAAGCCAATTGCGTAGCATGTTGGAGGATGTGACCTCATGCACAGTGACACATGGGTTAAAGCCAGGATTTTCCCTGACCTTTGAGATTTGCCGCCTTTGCATGGGAACTGATACAGGAAGAGGGGAGCTGGGGTTTTTTTGGCGGGAGCGTTGGCTTGAGCACTACTTTATCCAAAGGTCATAATGTTATTATGACGCCTCTGCTCTTATTTGTATCATGGGAACTCTGCCCTGGGTTGCAATCGCAGTGGCTGCTTTATTACTGTAAAGAAACACTGGGCTGGGTGAGTCCCTCGGGCCTGGTCAGATCTCACCACAAGTTTATATTCCAGCTCTGAGTAGAGCTATGTTGATTCATGCATGGCCTAGAGAGCACAGCTTAGAACCAGTGGGTGTCCACTCAGGTCAAAATGGACAGGGTTTCCATATGAAACACAAAGTAGATCACAATTTGGGAAGATTATAGCATTATGCTATAGTATATTTCAACCAGGAGAGACTTCGATTCAACATTTTAACAACATTTATTGACATGTGCAAAGAGGAAGTGATGTGAATGTTACAGGTCTTTGGGCGTTTTAGACCCCTATGTGATGTCATCAGGATTAGATGGGGGGGAGGGGTGAAGCAGAACGTAGTACAGGAATTCCCCCCGGGGTCTAGACACTGTTGGTGTGTGAGGATCCAGATAAGGTGATGATGAGACTTGAAGAGATTGGGGTGGAGGTGGGTTATGCGTGTCACTGAATGACGGCTGACTGCGGAAGAGAGGAGAGGGGATTTAAAGTTTGACAGCAGCCGCATGAGTGGCTCGAAGAGACTGTGGCAGAATCTGATTGGCCGTTTAGAAACGCCCACAGAGAGAGTGAGAGATTTGAGAACTTACGCTGAGCTTCATCTCTGTCTTTTTGAATTTGTATCATTGCTCAATCTCCTCACTGGAATCCGCTCTTGTAAATCGTCTTGCTTTGCGTCATGGAAACATTCTTGCCCAGTTGTGAAAGTGTGATTTAAAAAAAGAAGACCTGTTACTTCTGCTTTCTGGTAGCAAGCTATTTTTACTGACACTGTCTAAACTTACACTATATTCTGTCGTGTTCTGATAATAGCTGATATATTTGCAGTGACTTACTCTACTGCAAAACCCAAAATTAAAGGCCTTCCTTAATATATTTTAATAATAATAATATAATAATATAAATATATATTAATATATTTGCGTTAAAGCTTTGAAGCAGCTTCATCTTACTCTAGATTTAAAGGGAATTTTGTTTTGTTTATCAGGTACATGTGTGTGTGTTTACCAGCTCTGATGGTAGCAGCTAGAAAACCTCACCTGTGAGAGGATCCAACCCCCTCATCATGACAGAGGTACAGGTAAGACAGGGATGTGTAACAATACATACACAAATCAAATGTGATCTGATTGCTACTTATTGATCTGCCCATGTCCCCATAGACTCCTTGGCCGCAGGGCACAGAGTGTGTGGCCAGGTACAGCTTTAAAGGCACATCAGAGCACGACCTGCCCTTCAACAAAGGAGACTTGTTGAGCATCATTGTCGTCACGAAGGTAAGGTTTCAAATCCCACACAAAGTATGTGAACTTGACAATGCATTTTCTCTAATTAGGACAAGACACTGAATGACTTAAATGCTATGTTACTTACTCTACATTTTGCGTTTCAGGATCCAAACTGGTACAAAGCCAAAAACTCAGCAGGTCGTGAGGGAACAATCCCAGCCAACTATGTTCAGAAAAGGGAAGGTGTCAAATCTGGGGGCAAGCTGAGTCTCATGCCGTGAGTACACAGATGATTGTGACATTTTGCATCTGATATAATCTTTTGTTTTCAAAGCAGACAGGTTATGGTTTGTATAGATATGTGAAATTCTGCCACCCCCTTTGTGTGGTGTCTGCAGCAACGGCTAAAATAGCTCCACTTTCCCCTCTGCCTATGGCTGCGTGGTCGGATGAAGGCAGATGGCCTATTCGTCGCGGCAGTGATGCCGTAGTTATGTCAACAGAGACCACAGTTGAGTCGGGCCGTGTTGTAATTGCGGTGCACGTGTGTGTCCGTCTCCAGCTCAGCTTTCGCTCGAATTCGGCATGATTTCCTGTTGAGAGTTTTCTTTCTCAGACTTAAAAAATCTCCTTGTTTGTTCATATGTCATACGTCTGTATTCATTTGTGGATATGAGTGTACGTATAACAGATTTACTTACTGTGCACTTGATCATCAAATTAAGCCAAACCTGCCCAATCCAACAAAGAGTGACATGAAACATGAAGACAATGAAATGTAAAAAATATGGCCTGTAAGATTATATAGCAGTCGTACTTGAGCTTCACTTAATCTAATCTACCCAGCATTGACCTTAAATCATTATTTACTATGTGTATGCATATTCATAGACACACAACCTCTCATGTCATCACAATTTTACAAGTTAACTGAAAAATAATGTAAAAGGAGATTTATTATGCTTTTTCAGTTTTTCTTTTTTGTGTAAGACACAGCACCTGAAGCTCCTTAAAGGTCTCATATGTAGTCCCGCCAATACTTCCACATCATCTTGATGTCATGTGACATCATGATAAGAGTGTGAAGTGTGTATCATGGGTCTAAGTTCACCAAAGTTAAAGTAAATGTTTCATACGTCTTACACAGATTGTAAGTGAATGGGAGGTGAAGATTCGCCACTGCGACATTCGCGTGTGTGACTGTGCCCTATTGCCGAAGTATGTTTCGACATTTGCGTAATGTACACTTATATCTTTAGTCTGACACCCCCCCTAACAAAGCCGGTAAAAAGAGGGAATAGGCAAACATTTCCTTAACGTGCATAAAGTGGTTGACCAATCAAAACAGAGTGGGCTAGCTGGCCTATCAGAGCAGCCTGAGCTTTAATGAGAAGGTGGGCCTTAAAGAAACCGGAGCTAAATCGAAGAGTTTCAGACAGAGGCTGAAGCGAGGAGCTGCAGCAATGGACAGTCTGAGGAAAGTGATGTGTTTTCTGAACGTTACAGCATGTAAACATTTTCCAGTTACAACCCAAAACAAAAATATGAACCTGAATATGAATATTTAAAATAACAGACACAAGTCTAGGAACATCAGTTGACCTTCTCATATAAAATGCAGCTCAGGCCTCTGAGTGGAGGCGGTATTGTGTCTATTAAATAAGAGAACTGAAAACTGAGAAGGAAGCTGTTTCTATTTCAGTGGAAAAAAAAGTTGTCTCAGCTCCCAAAAGATTTTCTGTGTAATATATAACTGTGACTTTCTCATGGAGCCAGATGCAAATTAATTTATTGAACAATCTGTGACTGTGTCAGTAATAAAACTGATCACAGTGGTTATGTAAAATACTTTAATCTCTATCTCTCAATAACCATATTCATACTTTTTCCTTGAGGACCCATTTATGGTAAATAATATGATCATGAAATACATTAAACAAGGAAAGATGGAAATTTCTTATAGGGTAATGGAAAATAATTGTTGACGCAGACCCACAATGGACACCAGGAGTATTTGCTTATCGCAGGAATTCAGCGCTGTTGCTGCTTTTACACAGTGATTAGGTCTGAACGCAGTCAGTGTCATCCCTTGCAATGCCTCGTCAATGCATTGTCAAAAGGCTTATGATAAATCCATGTGATAAGCTTAGTTTTGGCGATGGACTTTATTATTTTATTATTTTGATTTCGATTGTTATTTTCTTGTGTGTAACGTCTGGCTCTCAGGTGGTTTCATGGGAAGATAACACGGAATCAGGCGGAGGAGCTGCTTGTCCCTCCTGAAACAGGCCTGTACTTGGTGAGAGAGAGCACCAACTTCCCCGGGGACTACACCCTGTGTGTGAGCTGCGACGGCAAGGTGGAGCACTACCGCATCATCTACCACAACGGCAAGTTATCTATCGACGAGGAGGAGTATTTTGAGAACCTCATGCAGCTGGTTGAGGTGAGACATGAAATGAGGCTTTGTTTTACATGCAAAAACGAGGCTTTTCTGTTGTTTGCTCTGGAGCTATATCAAGCGTTACTCTACTGTACGAGTGATGCACTTTCCTGTTCCCCCGTCATTGTACTGCCGCCTAGACCACATACAGTTCCTGGAACATATAATGAACAGGAAGTGTCAAAGAGGAAGAGCCAACAGTATGCTGAGGTTCAGAGTTCTAACCTCGGAAAGAACTGAGACATTTGACTTGAAAATGACTCATATTGCTTTGTGAAACTCTTTTTGAACAGCTGCATGCTTTAAACTCTAAAGAGTCAAATACATGTGTAAGTTCAGTTTGACCTTTTTAAAGCCAAACCTTTGCTGTCAGTTGTACAGACAGCCCTCTATTGGTCATAGTGAAGCACTGCTCACTGAGTTTTGTTGGTCCTACACTGTAATGGTGTTTCTTTTGTCATGTGCATTTTTATTGAAGCTCTGTTAGTGTTCAACCAGTTGGTGCAGTTGTATGCTTCAGTTTTACATAAGAATGTAGATAGAAGCTAAAGAAGCAGAAATTCTAAAGTAAGTGTGTTAAATAGAATGAATGGAGAAAATTTAGAATTAGAGTCTCACGGTCGTATGCCTCTGCTAAAAGTGTTTATGCACAACATTATTTTGTCACAGTGAAGTTGACCGTTGACTGTTTGGATATAAAATGTCATTACTTTATTTTATCCTTCATTTTATTGTCTGAAAAGTTGTTATAATCATTTAATGCATTACTTCTTGATTTTAAGTTTTGTGACTTCAGAGTGACCTTGATATTCGACCTTTGACCCAGACAATCTAATCCGTTAATCGTTAAGGCCAAATAAAAGTATGTTTGGATGGAGAGGAGAAGTTGGAGAACTTTGCAAGTTATTACAATTGTGGTTCTGGTGTTTCCTTTGATTATATAAGGCCATGACCAGGTGACACTCTCCTGGTCAATGTTATAGTTTCCACTTTATATTCATTTTGCTCCTGGTTAGTTTTAAATTTGTCTTTGTTTGTCTCCAGCACTACACCAAAGATGCTGACGGCCTGTGCACCAAACTCATCAAGCCAAAGGTGGAGGAGGGGACGGTTGCTGCTCAGGATGAATTTTCCAGGGGTGAGGCTCAGTTTCTTCCCACTGTGACATTTCAGCCTTTCTGACCATGAGAAGCATGTATGGGCCTGTTATGTCTGAGCTGCTGGTTGTTTTCTCTGTGACTGACCAACAGGCGGCTGGTCAATGAACAGGAACGAACTCCAACTACAGCAGGTTATTGGAAAAGGAGAGTTCGGAGGCAAGTTCACGTTCAAACCTTTATTTATTTATTTTTACACTGCGACATAGAAGTGACCCAGTTTTATATTATTGCTTACATGTGGCAGAAATCACAAACATACTATTAACTTGTACTAATGCATTTTCAGAGCCTCGGATTGGTAATTTGGCGATGGTTAGAGGGTGAATAAAGATTTAACAGTAGCTGCTGTGAACATTTCAACATTACATGTATTTTTTTCTGCCATGTTTGCATCTGTCCCTCAGCTCAGGGTCTGATAAATGCAGTTTCCCTGTTTGTTCACCCACACAACATTGTCATTGTTTGTGATTGTTCCAGATGTCATGGTGGGAGACTACAGAGGGGCAAAAGTAGCTGTGAAGTGCATCAAAAATGATGCTACAGCACAGGCCTTTATTGCTGAGGCTTCTGTCATGACGTAAGGATCATTGAATAATTTATATATTTTTAACAACAGGAATAAATGATAATATAATAACAGGTCCACATGCTCTTCTCCTCTCTCAGACAACTACGGCACGATAACCTGGTGCAGCTGCTTGGAGTCATCGTAGAGGAGAATGGGAGTCTCTTCATAGTAACTGAGTATATGGCAAAGGTAGGTGGTCGACTGTCTGATCATTTATATTATAATATATTTATATTATTTAACATCCGGATCAAAGTAATGAACATGCAAACTTTTTAAAATTTCAATTTCAGGGCTGTTTGGTTGACTACTTACGTTCCAGAGGACGGACAGTACTCGGTGGAGATGCCCTCCTTAATTTTACACTGTGAGTATTTCTGCAATTGTCCTCTACTGTTATAATGTGTTAAAGGTAGACTGTGCAGTTTTGTCCCACTAGTGGCACTGTGGAGCACTGGTTTGATGAGCAGGTTGCAGATATGTTTGTATTTTAGCTGCAAAAACCATTAACATACTAATTTGAGAATGTCACATAAACATGCAGAGCAATCTCTTACATTAAATTTAGAGCCTGCAACTAGCTACTGCTTTGTGTATTATCATTTTGTCATATTAAGATCTTAATGTGTTGGTGTCCAAAAATGTCTGAAAATGTGTTGAGTCCAGCATTGATAGTATAAAAGGAAACCTCCTCCCGGTTTTTAACTTCTCTCCTCTGCTCCTGTACAGAGACGTCTCTGAAGCCATGGCGTACCTGGAGACAAATAACTTCGTCCACCGAGACTTAGCGGCTCGAAACGTTCTCGTGTCCGAAGACAACATCGCTAAAGTCAGTGACTTTGGTTTGACCAAGGAGGCCTCCTCCACTCAGGATACTGCAAAGTTGCCTGTGAAGTGGACGTCCCCAGAGGCCCTCAGAGAAAAGGTATCAGTGATATTTAGAAGGACTGCTGAACATGTAGTGTGTCGTGGGCTTTGCCATATGTTACCACTACACAGTGAAAGAAACTCTGACGTTTGTGTTTTTATCGTAATTGGTAGAAATTTTCCACCAAATCAGACGTTTGGAGCTTCGGTGTTTTGCTTTGGGAGATTTACTCTTTTGGTCGAGTACCTTACCCAAGAATTGTGAGTATCAATACTTTTTTGTAGAGACATACAGAAAGTTTCAATCAGTTTCTGCTTTCAGTGAAACACATTCTGAATATCTGCTGTTTTCTGCAGCCATTAAAAGAAGTAGTGCCTCGAGTGGAGAAAGGATATACAATGGACTGTCCAGACGGCTGCCCTGAAGTCGTGTACAACATCATGAAAATGTGCTGGAACCTGGACCCTGCTGCTCGACCAAGCTTCCAGATGCTGAAGGAGAGGCTACAACACATCAGCAAAGGGATGGGAAAAAAACTGTGAGAGATCCGACAGAGGAGAAACAAAAAGTGACTTTGATCCTCTTTCATTCTGACGACTTGGACCATGACCGGGGATGAAAAAACTGATCTCATGGACTGTTTTATATGTCAACAACAAATACGTTCGTCATTGACTGTTAATTACGAATATGAAATGTAGGTTTCATAGTGTCTCAGGTTCGTCAAACAGCAGTGACTCTGAGTTACTGCCTCATTTGCTCTCGCCTTCTAGTGCTCTGTTATCAAGAGTGAATGATTAACTGCCATATCGACAAGTGCTGCCTTAAAGTCTCTTGACCTACTTTTTATTTTATTTTTTTCAGTTGATATTCTTGGTCATATTTGGCATCAGTTCATTTCATGAACTTGTGAACATCATCATCAAGTTGACCGAGTCCACGGTATGAGTCCAAAGAGGAAAGATGCCTCAAAATGCAATTACTTGCTGTATTAATATTTTTTTCTTTACAGTTTCCAGGTACACCTTTTTTGCATGAACTGGTGAATGTTAAATTGTATTTCTTTGTGGTTAAGGTCATCTTTTTTTGTATTCTCCCACAAGGGGACATTTGTTGTGCAGCAAGAGTTTGCAAAGAGACCAAAAAAAGCACAGGGGCAACATCCACATTCACAATATAAAAATATTTCAGAAAGTACTACTTACAAATCTGCAAGATAAATACCAATTGAAAATCAGAACGATTTTTTCAAGGGAAACGAGCAAACTGCTAATCGCTGTTGAGCATATTAATAGCACTTGGGATGAAAGAAACATGAAGTCGTCTTGTCCTCTGAACAGACGCCCTGTAACGGCGGCCTGAGGGAAAAGTTCAAACTCCCTCTTGAGAGGACGATGACATCAGTCCAATAAGCCCTCCAATATTTTTATTTTGCCTATTTTTGAATCTCTCTGTACGTCAAAGAAAGAAGCACAAGTTCGAAATGTCAATTTTACTACTGATAAAACAAAATCATTCAGCTCAGTCATGTCATCATTCCCATGTAAATATATATAACAGAGAACAAATCATTGACTCGTTGGATTCAACCAAACTATCTGGAGTTTGTATGTATTGAGAAAAAGACAATGTTAATACAGTTAATGTGTTGCCATTTTCAACAATAAAAATTATTTTGAAAATCATTCTGCGGTTTTTAATATACTTTTTTGTGAAAGTTGTCAAATCTAAAGAATTTGCTATTTAATATTTCAGTGTAGTTTAAACGCTGTGTTTAGTGTACTCTGTAATATCACTTAAATAATCGACTTGCTGAACCATAACAATTTTTCATTTACATTTTACTCCTCTACATGTTTCTGTATTTAAGGACAATTTAGTTATTTATTTTGGTAAAGATTTTTGAAACTAAACGTATTATCTGATAAAATAAGCTTAATTATTATAAAATACTGAAGTAGCATATAAAGTAATTTGCTGCCCATTGCTCAGCTACATTTGAATGCTGCATCATTACTATTAATGCAGTTTATCCAGTTTATGCAATGTATCTTTCCTAAATGATGGATAATGAGTCAAAACGTTGTTCTTTATAATGATCTATGAAGAATTAGTAAATTGGTTACTAGCCAATAACAGAGCCACTAATTATGTTATTATGCAAAACCAGTCGAAATGATTAATTGACCAGTAATAGAGACATTAAATACACGTGATAAAACTATTAAGTTAAAATGTACCATCTCAAATTGTGTAATTACCACAGTTCATTGCGGAAATTAAGTTCAATGAAGGCAACAGCGCCATCAAGTGATGAAGCTAGAAAATTGATTGAAAGACAATGGCTGAATAATGATCCATTTTCATTAAACAAGCAACAAACAATAGTTTTTGTTTGTGAATTAACTTCTGTCAACACGTGAAATAAAGAAATGAAGAAAGAAAGGTTTTAGAACCGCAGAAGTAGCGGAACCTTGAATCAACTACGAAGCGCGGGGGCTCATTTCTTTGTTGCACTCGGCGGTGTAACAGAGAAATGTCCACTGAAAACAAAGGCGGTTTGTCAGCGTTATGTGACAGAAGCAGCTCACACACACGCACACACACGCACACGCACCGTCCCGTCCCTGCTGTTCTTTGTGATGGAAACTGAGGCTGATGTCTTCTACCGGCAGCTTCCTAAAGTGGTGAGTCGCCAGATACAAGCGGAATGTCTCAGAAAGTAAAGAAAGTTAACTTGGTCTTTTATAAAGAGTCACTACACGAGGTTAGTGGTTTTGGTAGCTACTTGCTAACGTCAGCGTTTGAACTGTCGTCCCCCCCCCCCAGGAGCTTCACGCTCACCTCAACGGGTCCGTGAGCTCTCACACCATCGAGAAGCTCATCAAGACCAAACCTCATCTGAACATCGAACACACCATGACAGCCATCGGTAAAGGACAGAGGAGGACTCTGGACGAGTGAGTGTAACTTTAATACGAGAGCCAGCATCAAACTGGTGTAAATGACGATTCATTCATTTCATACGCGTAACACTGTTGAAAGAGTCCAGCCGATGATAAGTCGATAGTCGCCTCTTTGGGCTCAGTGGGAAGCAAATGACACACACAGACATTATTGGACTGATGAGAGGTGTGAGACATTCAAACAACATGGCGCACGTGTCCGCAGGTGTTTTCAGGTCTTCAAGGTCATCCATCAGCTGGTAGACACAGAGGAGGACATCCTCATGGTGAGGACCCGCCCCTGCCCCCTACCTATATAAATATTAATATTTTCATCTTTATCAGCAACTAAATTGACTTGTTTCTCTCCAGGTGGCCACAGATGTGATCCGGGAGTTTGCAGCTGATTCTGTCAAATACCTGGAGCTCAGAAGTACACCGAGAGAGGAGAAAAACACAGGTAACGATGCCTAACACAAAAAAGGCTTAAAGGTTAAAGGCTTCTCAGGTGAAGGGATTTGTTATGTTACATAGCAGTAAACTGAATATTTTTGGATGTTACATTTTGTTTGTGCAAAACAAGACACCTGAGTGAATCATGTTGGGCTGTGGGAAATCAAATGGCATATTGATGTAACAATAATCAGGACAATGATAATTAACGATAACTGTAAGTTGCAACTTATAAGTTCATTATCTCCTTTCCCAGGATTGACAAAAAAGGGATATATTGAAACTGTCCTCAGAGCCATTCAGCTGTGTAAAAATGAGGGACTGGACATTGATGTCAGGTAGGTGTCTCTGCATTACTGCATAATGTTTGACTATGATGCTTCAACAACTTGTTTGATGCTAAACTTGCTCATTTATCTCAAAGGTTCCTTGTGGCGATTGATCGCAGGAATGGGCCCCAGGTTGCCATGGAGACAGTGGAGCTGGCTGAGGAGTTCATGCTTTCTTCTGATGGTTTGGTTGTGGGAATCGACCTGAGTGGTGATCCAACGGTCAGTCGACCAGTTTGAATAAGTGGCTCACAAAGATTTTTGAAAATGTATTCTATTTTATATTATGTTCAACATGCGTGTCAAACAGGAAGTGCCTAGTGTATAACATTATTTCATAAAGTAAAATAAAGTAGCCGCATTTAATGTTAACATGACATGTATTTTATTGTATTAAGGCTAGTAGTCTCCAACATTGAATGGATCTGTATTTTTCGGTTGTTGCTTATTTCTGGTGGAGGGCAGGTCAGGGCTTTTTTGCTGGATTGTGTCAATTTTTGTTCTCAGGTAGGCGATGGAAAAACTTTCCTTCCAGCTCTAGAGAGGGCCAAGAACTGTGGACTGAAGCTGTCACTGCACCTCTCAGAAGTACGATAATAACAATCTTCTTGCCATTTGTCTTTAAGTGACATTATCTGCAACTGCAGTGACATTGCAACAAAAACAATATCCTCTAGGTGGCGTCCCAGCTGGAGGAGTCAGATTTGCTGTTGAATCTTCCTCCGGACAGGATCGGTCACGGCACCTTCTTGCATCCTGAAGTGGGTGGATCTCAAAGCCTGGTTGACAAAGTGCTTAAGAACAACATTCCACTGGGTGAGACTGAGTTGGAGATGAAATGATTGTTCAGTGGATTGTGCGGTACGCTAACTGTGTTTCTGATCTCCCCTCTTGTAGAGCTGTGCCTGACCTCAAATATTAAAGGACAAACTGTGCCATTTTATTCCAAACATCATTTTAAATACTGGTACCAGCTGGGGCATCCAAGTGTGATTTGTGTAAGTTTCATCCCTCTATACACATCTGTGACACTCTTTGGAAAGTGTGAAATTAACCAAACTTCTCTTCATCATCAGCATTTGTTATCCTAATACAAATATTAACAAAACATTTGTCAATACAGTAAAAAAATTCTAAAAAATTACAAATCAGGACTGAAAAATATTGGGGTCAAATCTTGAGTCTCATTCAGATAATGTTTTGATAAAAACCTGAATAAGACACTTGTGTAAACAGCATTTTCTCCTCACCTTAACCTGAATTCTGACCATGGTCCAATTATGTAGACATGTTATTCACAATCTAAATTCCTATTGGAGTTTTCACAGCAGTTTGTTATAACCACAGTTACCAACTGTTTGACGACACTTGCTCTGGGTTTGAGTGTAAACAAGTAGGACGTAATGTTGTCATGAGTCATTATCAGAAGATGCTTTGAAATATGTATGGGATATTCTATTAGCATTTCACGTAAACACATTATTGAAATAATGTCTTATTCAGAATAAGGTCAATAATAGATAGAATATTGTTGTTCTTGTAAATGTAATCAGTGTTTGCTTTGTAAAAAAGAATCTATAAAGAACCTGAAATGACGATGCCTGAAAGGAAAAACTAATTTCACCACAAGTCATTTTTTATTCTTTGTCACATTACAGACTGATGACAAGGGGGTCTTCTGTACAGACTTGTCTCAGGAGTATCAGTTGGCAGCTTCCACGTTCGGCCTGAGCCGTGAAGCCGTGTGGAAGCTCTCCCAGCAGGCCATCGATTGTATCTTCGCACCAGAGACGGTGAAACAGCAGCTCAAACAGAAGTGGACTATTTTAAAGCCTCAAGTGTTCCAGTGACCTGCTCAGTGGAGCCGAAGACAATCTATATACCTCAGGTTTCAGTTTAAAAGAAACAAACATTTTCATTAACTTTTTACAAGATTTTGTAGAAATCATGACATTAGAAGTGATTTTTTAAAACTACGGTTAACAAATGTTTAAAATAGGTGAAAGTAAACAATATTTATTTAGTACAAGTGTGAAGTGTGTTCTTTTGTCTTTTCTGTTGTTGAACGCAACAAAAAATTAAAGCAACAGACTTGTGATGACATAATGTGAATGGATGAGCCGAAGTCAAAGAAAGTCACGGATATATAAAACAATAAAAAAATGAATATCCAGTCTTTCTGATGCTCTTCGATATCTGCAAGTCCATCCCAGAAACCCAATGTTCTCTAAATTCAAGCTCATGTTGCTCCGTGCCCACACACAGTCCCGGCAATGCAGCACAGTTTTACCATCAAGCCTTCTTTCCAAATTTACCATGTTTATCCTTGTTCTTCTTGAACTTGCCGTGTGGCATTTCCTTCTTTTTCACTTTCCCGTTCCCCATTCCTCCATTGCTCGCTGTCACATTTCCCCCATCCAACTTCCTCTTCTTGTCACTGTTGAGGATAAGACACCATCACAAACATGTTTCTACAACAAGCACACAGTATTTCCCCGAGGTCCTTGAGTGTCACTTCACCTCTTTATGCTGACAATAGCCGTTTTCCCTGCTTTCTTCAACACCTGGTCCCACTCCTCATCATCTCCACGGATCTTGTACCTGTAAATACAAACAGATTAGTGAAGCTTCCGTGAATGTCGCCCTGATTAAAAAATGCCGAGACAAAGAATGAGCAAAGCCGCCCTCCAACTTTGTACTCACTGTTCTAAGTCCATTTCCTTCACTTTCTCCATATCCTGCTTGTGTTGCTCCTCAAACTCCTTAGCTGCTTCATTCTGGTAAAAGAAGAAAAAAACAATACATTTAGTATCTTTCAAACAAACACTATATTAGTTGTAGGGCTGCAGTGGAATATTGAAACTCATCTGTTAATGTATCGAGTGTTTGGTCTATAAAATATCGGAACATTTCTGATTTTACCAATCAACAGTTCAAAAAACAAGTATATTAAAGTTAATATTTTATAAAACAGAGATTGGAATATTTTTACACCTGAGAGGCTGAAACCAGCCCATTTGACACAGACCGTATATAAAGATGGATGATGCGTCTCAACTTCCTCCAAGTGCAAAATATACACTTTGACACTTATTCCTTCACTAATCACATCTATGAGTGAGACCCCACATACCAGATCATCATTCAGACTTCTGACAGTTGGCTCCATGGTAACGTCTTTAGTTACCACCATCTCTGCTTCAATCGCTTTCTCCTGGATGCTGGTGAAGGCCTGGGACAGAAAAGAAACAAACACTTTCATAGTAGGTTGTTTTAATACTCCTACTTTTCCAGTACAACTTCCATCTTACATGTCGACTCACTTGTACAAATTTGCGGATGAGGCGGTTGAAGAGACCCATGAGCTGCGAGCTTGGCAGTTCAATCTCCTTTTCTAGCTTGTCCACCGTCTTGTGTTGCAACCCTATACCCAGCAGTAACGCCTGGAGGAGAGCGGTCATCAGTCAATCAACATCTACAGGAAACTTATTGTGGTCACAGCAAAGGGAAAACTAGTTTCTAACTAGGCTACTTACACACTGTGCTGCTGAGATGGAGATGTTGCCGAGCTGCTTAAGGAAGAACATGCGTGACACCACTGGGATCAGGTCCATGATGAGGTGGTAGTCCACCATGCTCCGAGAATACAACTCCAGACGTTTGAGGTCGTAGGGGCTAAAATGTGAGTCCAGCTCGGAGCGGCTGAGAGCTGTGGGGAACAAGAGAAGAGTCAGATCAGGACCGTGAGAGGTGCTGAGGAAATCTGATGTGCTGAGGTGGAAGGCTCTTAACTGCTCGTCTCCTCCTTGGCCTTCTTGTTCTGCAGGATGCTGAGTGCCAGGCTCGGGTTGAAGCTGCTGAACTGGTAGGAGAGGAGGGACAGGAAGCGCCGACGGAAATCTGAAGAAAGCAAAACCTGTTCAGGACGACTGTGACACGTTTAAAAACAAACCAGATCTGCTGAGGTGGTGCAGGAGAGTTCACCTTTCCAGAAGGCAGCCAGCCACTGACTCTGCTCTGGAGCTTCATCTGTGTTCAGCTCCTTCAGCATCACACACGAGTGCTCTCCTGTCAGGTCATTCTAGAGACAATCACACAACCATTACACCATGTGACAAGAACAGGGGTTCAACGAATCACAGTCCGGACCATTTTTCAGATCAGCAAAAACTAAATTTAGGAAAATATAGCTTTGCTGTCTATTTATTAAAGAACTATTATGACAACACTCCAGGTGTTAAATGTTTAAATTACGTCTTAAACAAACATATTTTATATTTACTGAAATGCAATATGAACAACAAACAAAAATAGACTTTGTTGTGGTATTCAGTGTTTCCAAGTAATTATCTAATCTGCCATGTTTTAATTTGAGGATTCAAATTTATGCCATTATAACCATATAAAGTCACAGCGACAGTAAAACAGCATTTTACACCAATAAAATGTTGTAGTTCACATGCGTTCAGAGTCAATCCACACAGATTATGGATCAACTGTGATCTGCTCCACCTCAACACAACAGCACAGTGCCCAGAAACATATACGGATATTAAAACAAGACATGTTTTCATACTTACAGGAGTTTGTCGCAGGTAGACTGGAGTAAAACCTGCTTTCTTCCAGAACCTGTCGGGTTGCACGAAAAGTTTTTGACATTTCTAAATCTCCAGCAATATTAACACCCATCCCCCAGCTCCATACTTAGGGCACTCACTTCAGCAGCTGTGTGGTAAGACCATAGGAAACTCCTAAATAGTCGAGTCTCTCTGCTCTCCTCTCACTCAGCTTGAGCAGCAGAGGCGGCAGCTCCTTCCGCGGCGTGACGACCTCCTCCAGGAGACTGACGGCCTGCACAAAGGAGTTTGTGTCACAGATGTGTGCGATTTAATCTGCCTCGTCTAATCTGTAAACTGCACTTTTACACTTCATGTGGGGAATTAATGCATCTCAGATGTCTCTCGTTGTTATTACCTCACTGCTGACAGAGGTGATCTCATTGGGGTTCGAGTTTGTGCTCTCATCCATGGTGGGAAACTTGCCCTCATAGTACATCTGCAGCAGTTGGAGAGCTCTGGAGCCGTAACCCATCTGTTACACAGGTGGAGATCAAGTTACACACATGAAGGGTCACTTAAAATACTCATTAATAGCTGAAGTCTTACCCCCTGATAGTCTGGATTGACAGCGATTCGCACGACTCTGGCTCCAGAGAGGCTGCCGAACTCTGGGTCTTGGAACTATAAAAAAAAGAGCAACTGTTCATGTTCGCGCTGAGGAAATGAGATGTAATGATTTTCATAAAGCTTTTGTGACGGGATTGTACCTGTTCTGACACAGTCCAGGGAATGAGATCACCAGAGGCCTTCTTCCCTCTGGACAGACTGTTGAGGATGGACTGCCGAGAGATTTCTCCTTCCAGACACACCTGAGGAACCACACACAAACCCATGTATGTATCAACAAGCCATTATAAGCAAACATCTTAAGAAACGGGACTGGGGCTGAAGTGAGTTTGTATTTAAATGATTGAGAGAAATAAAGAAATTATTGATATAAAGCAGGAGGATTGTAAGATGTCAATCTTTGAGTCCAGGTGACAACTAGTCAACATTTGAAGACATTTTCCTAAATACATGCTCGAAATATCATGTACAAAAAGCCCAAACTCTTTTTTGTGAGGTCACAGAGACCTTGACCCCCGAACCCTAATCAGTTCATCCTTAAGTACACATGTACATTTGAAGAAATTCCCTCAAGGTGTTCTTGACATGTTCACAACAATGGGACAGATGGACGGACAACTGGAAAACATAACGCCTCTGGCCATCTCCTACCCCAACTTTTATCTTTCACAGGCACGACAGCAAATTAAAAACAGTTCCCTGAGAGTCTCACCTGCACCACAGCGAGCACCTCAGGTAGTGAGTTCTGTGTGGGAGGAACAGGCGGCAGGAGGCAAAACATGTGATGGGCCGGAGCGTCGGACAACATCTGCAGGTCATTGGGTGAATTCTGGAGCCAGAGGAAACAATGAGTCAGCAAATAAAAACAAAGATGACACAGCACTATGTGTGGGACAACACGTTCTCTAGATAAATTTGTTTTTTTATTTATTACGAGACAAATGATCTCACCTTGTAGTGTGACGCCACATACAGCGCCATCAGCCTCTGCAGGAACGCCTCAGACGCCTTATGGTAACAGAACAGTGTGTCTCTGTTCACATAATATCTGCACAACGTGGGATTAAAGATAAAAACAGAAAATCCACCACCGGGTTTGCTTCAGACTCAAGTATGAACTGAGGGCGTGACTATGAAGATGAGGTCCTGCTTCGTGCACGGACCGTCACACTGACATGAGGTGTCGAGGACACGAAAAATCTTTGCAGATAGAATTAACCAGATGCTGCTCATTAAAAATGCATCCAATGTGAAGATAGTTTTTACTGAAGATATGATCAAATTTGATATTTTAAATTCTGCATTAATTGTACAGTATAAAAATACAATCAAATAAAAGGAAAATCTTTTGGGAATTTTACTTGTATCACTTAAGTGCCTCGTGTAAGATGGGTGGTTTAACACCAGGAGTAACTTTCAGTTCTTTAGAGTGAATGAAGGATACAGGTCACAGGTCTGTGGGAGTGGGCAGCCAGAGATGAGCCTGGGGATGTTGAGACAATCCAGACAGAGCAGCTCGTTCAGCCACTTCTCCACCGCGTCTCCTGGAGCGTACCGGATCGACTCGTGGAGAGAGACCTCATAGAGGGTGCGAGCTGTGAAGTGGACATGAGCAGCAGTTAGGTGATAGACACGCATGCACGCGCACACGCATGCACACACATACACACACGCATACACACACACAGTTACCTGCTGCCAGCCTTGCTGTATTGCTGCCCCTGTTCTCTGCTGACGTGCTCTGCTGACTGCTTGCACTCTGCTGCCTCAACTGCTGAATCAGTTTGAGGGAGAGGGAACGTCCGGTGCCTTCATACCTACAGACAGCAGGAATACAAATGACAAGGGTTGAAATTATCAAAAGACTCATTGATCAGCAGAATACTTTGATCATTGATAAATATTTTAAGTTGCAAAATGCCGAAAATTCACTGTTTACAACTTCCCAAGTGCAAATATTTTTGGGGTATTATACTTTATTAAACCAGACTTAACATCTTTGTGTTCCACACAAAACCAGTACAGATCACCTCTATTTCATTAATCGTCATATCACTCTGTACTTGGTTTTATAAATGTGAGCCAGTTACTGACCCGTTGATGGTGGAAGCCATGAAAACCAGATAAGGTCCCAGCAGCTTCTTGACCAGGGGCAGAGGGATGGCTGCAGCCTCATCAATGACCAGCAGCTCAGCCTGGCCCAGTTTCACTGCATCGCCTGGGTGGATGTACTGTTGGTCACAGAACGGTGAGACCACCATCTCATGTGTTATTCCGCTTGTCAGTATAAACAACAGGAAATAGAAAAGAGCGTTGTCGTCTCCTTTACCTGAATCGTCTGCCGATGCTCTTTGAAGATGTTCACGCGCACCACAGCTTTGTTAAACTCTGGATTCAAAGACTGGATGATTTCATAGTCGAGATGCTCCTGCAAATGAAAGAGAGGATGTGAGGTTTTCAGTGCTCGGACATGGAGATTCTGTCACTGACACAGCGCAGATGATCACACAGCCTACCTGATACTGCAGAGCATCGAATCCTTTAAAGATAAACTCAAACATGGTGTGGAGGTTGTCTGGGCTTGGTGACGTTACAAAGATGTTGGAATAGCTGGAAGGAAAAAAGTCGAGCAAAATTGGTTACACTTGAAGAAAATATAACTGACAACATATTTTTGAAGATTATAAAACTAATCTGTACCCAAAAGCCACAGCTCCAGCGACAGCCAGCCCCAGAGCTGCAGACTTGCCTCGACCACGGGCAGCGGTCATAGTCACAGTGGTCCGCAGGGTCTTCTCTGAAATCGCTTCTATGAACTTCAGCACCCCCTTGGCCTAGAAGGCAAGAGTAAAACAAGAGAGCAAGGAAATGACAACTGGGACACATATTAGGATGTTATTCTTCAGGAACATCGTCAACATCTCTCAATGGCGAAGTCATCAGTTTATATTGCACTCTGTAAATGTGTCATGTGGTTCATGATTGAAAAGGTCCTGACCTGGTCCATGGTCCTGCAGGAATCCACCAACACGCCCACAGGCTGAGTGTCCTGAAGAGACTCCTTCAGCTCCTTCAGCTCCTGCTCTCGTGGAGACAAACCGTCCTCCTGAAAGGGACGAGACACATCATTTTTTTCTTTTTAATGTGAATTGCTTTGTGAACAGCAACGAGTTTAGTTTCAATTATAATCTTGGAACAGCCACAAGTCTCCAAAGGCACAAACGTCCTCCAAGTGTTAATAACTATGTATGTCACAATAAAACTGTCAGTTCAATACTAAAAGAGATTGAGCGTTGGTGGAGAGAAGTTAATCTGGTGCAATGTGTGATCAACATTTAGTACAAACAAGCAGTGAGTTGTACTTTTTGGTTTTAGGTCTTCTGTGTACCTGAGTCTTTGGAGGAACTGGGTGGATGTTTGCCATGTGACTGGAGATTGGAAGGATGTTGAGTTGGTCGTCAATGGCAACACAGTTCTTGCAGGATGCAAGAGACAGAATAAACCTGAAAAGACAGAGAAAAAAATAACACCACTGATAAGAGTCATTTCAAGTGTCCAACAATCCTGTAATTTCTATAATCTAAAGAAAGCGAACCTCTCATTGAAGCGTCCGACCACATCCTGATGAGCCTCGGTTCTGTATCGAGAGTGAACGTCCTGAGGAAAACAAGACACAGCGATCCTTAGTTATCTGAGTGGAAAAGAGAGTCTGACGTGTGTGGAGGAAAAACACGATGGAGACTCACCATCGTCATGGTGTAGAGCTGCTTCAGAGAGTTCATGGTCCGCAGCAGTATGACCACGATCCCGCCTCCTTCTACTGTCTCTACAGTTCTCGCTAAGAGGTTTGGTGTGAGAGCTTCAAAATCCTGTGTGACAGAAAATAAAGTTTAGAAAACAACCTGATGTACTCAACGCGTCATATTCATATTGATCTACAGCCGAGGCCACAGATGTGACCTAGAATAAAGTAATGTCTCAGGTTTACATAGGTACGGTGGCCCTGAAGTGCAAAACACAACGACAAATAAGGAAAAGCTGACAGAATGTATTTTATGATTTGCCGTTGTGTTTTCCTGTTTGCCAGGAAAGTGTTTTGTGATTTGTTGTTGCGTTTTGTCATTGTGTTTATATATTTGTCGTTTTATGATTCGTCATTGCGTTCTGTGTTTTATCGTTGTGTTTTGTACTTCAGGGCCACCATACATATGAAGAAGGATTCATCTTTTTTTACTTTGACTTTTGCATCCAGTCAATCCTCTGTGTGACCCCCTGGTCTGCAGCCTCAGAGCAGAGACACTCACCTGTAGGACACACATGCCGAACGTGTTTCCCAAGATCTTGTGCGTCTCGTTGTAGTAACAGTAGCGGATGTTGGTGGCGGCGATGAAGAGCTCAAACGGGTCGTCCTGGTTCAGATTCAACGTGCCCGTCTTGATCTTCTTCTGCAGATGCTTCATGCGCTTCTTGCGGTTGCTGATGGGAACATGTCAGACAGTCAGACCTCCGCTTCTCCTTCTCCACACACATCATGTGACTGTCTGCGAGGAGCGGACACTCACCTGCTGAAGCCCAGCTCCTTCTTGTAGCACCACAGAACTGAGGGCCGAGCTCTGACGGTGGCTTTGGACAGCATGTGGTGCAGGATGACAACCTGGATCAGAGACAGTGGGTTGATGCTACGTGACAACAGACTCACGTGACAGGGTAACATGGACAAAATGAGCCTGATGCTTCGCACGGGGAGAGTTCACCTGGTCTCTGCCACGATCTCCCACCACCACAAACAAGGTGCGGTGCTTCAGAGCCACTCCATTCTCGATCTGCACCCGGATCCGGTTGTCCACCTTCTTGCGGACGGTCGCCATCGTCTTCCTGCTCCAAGCTCAACAACGATAACCCAAAGAACTACGTGTGAGTAACACACTGAGAAACAAACAGGGACGTTAGCTCCGGACAGGAGTCAGAGTTCAGCCAAAACACACGAGTCCATCTACAATGCGAGGAAGAAAGAGCGCGAAATAGAAGCGTTACACTTTAAACCTTTTTTTACCTTCTTCTTGTTCAAACAAACTGGTCGTTGTTTAATCCTCGTAAAAAATACAGACAGTCGCAGTAGCTGAAGTTAAATGTCAGCCATCATGCTGTTGATACTCTCACGTGGAGACTCCGGTTCATGGAGGACCCCGGTGCGACGTCATTGCTATGCGACATTCCCTCGAGCTAAACAGGAAGTTGCCCCGAGTTTAGTCTGACAGGCGAAAACTTTTTTAGCTTTAAAATATATCCTTTATTTATCTTGTTTTATCTTGTATATTATCCTTTATAATATCATATATAATTATTGTAATAATTTGTATCCATTGGTGTTGTTGTAATCGCTATAAAACCTTTGCAACAATTTATTGATTGATAATATCCATTATGTTGCAATTACAAATAAACAAGGCATGTTCTGTCTTATTCATCAAAACATTCGGTCTCAGGTTGAGTAACAACAAATACACAAAAAAACATTAAAACAATTCAGATGAAAGCACATAAATGAAACAAAACAAAAATAGGCCCATGTCATGTAAACTTTAATATATCTAGTAATGATTAAGATTCCTTTATTGTTCCCACACACATGCAATGGGGGAAATTTGTCCTCTGCTTTTGACCCATCCGTGTGAACACAGGACACAGGACACAACCATACAGTCTATGGACACAACACACACAGTGAACACACAGAGCAGTGGGCAGCCATGGACGGCGCCCGGGGAGCAGATGTTGGGGGAGTAAGATAGCATCTGAAGTGCTTTCTTTCTTATATTCGACAAATTTCAGTGACCTCAATTAATTAATTATTAGACTAATTATTCAACCGACAGAAAATAAATGCACAGTTATGCTTTAAACCGTGTAATATTGAATTAATTTTAAAGCAAAGTTATCAAAACATTCACTGTTATTGAGTTCTCAAATCAGCCCAAACAATTGGTCAACCTATTTTTCTTTTGGTTGACACAAACATTAGGCAATCATTTTCATTATCTTTTAATCATTTAAGTAATTTCAAGCTAAATTTCAAAATTTGTGCTTGTTCCCACTCTTCCAGTGTAATATTTTAAGTTTTCTGTTTTATATAAGTTAAAACTAAATATTGTGGGATGCTCTATAACTGAAACATTAAAACAATAATTCTGACCTTTTATAAACCAAACAACTAAATGATTCATCACCAAGTCATTGGCAGAGAATATTGGCCAATTAACTGTGATGGTAATGTGAAAATCTTTTGGTCTGAGAAAGCATAGACACTAAATTGGGCTCTTAAATTGTGATGAGCGTCTTACTATTTCATCCTTGTTTTATAGACCAATACTTATTCATGAAAATAATCCACAAATTCATTTCTATTAATTATTCAGTTGTCAAACTCCTAACTAAATAAACACATCCATGTGTCCCATATCCAAAATACAAATCAATCATCAACACGAAACAAACATCTCTCAACTATACAGCAAAAACTCAAAGCTGAACCATGGGTATGCAACACAACTTTATTGAAACTTTTGAAGCGACATCAATTTACAAACAAGAAAACGGGAGCTCATTGAACATAAAACGCTTGTTTTTTTAGAATCAAAATGACAGAAAAGAACTGAGAAAGGGAATAAACTCCCAAGGATTGGACCAGCAGTGGCAGGTGCATTTTTTTTATACAAAAAATAACTTATGAAATCTTTCAAGTTTACAGGAATATTGAAACCCATGGCATGTGTAAATCAATGATTGGATTTACAGCTTACCTTGTGTTTTAGACTTAAAATGATTTGAATATTTCCAAATATCAAAGCAGGAGTTACTTTGATTGAAGAAACAGGAAAAGATACCACTGATGAAGAACAAACAAAGAGAGGACATGGGTGAGCTGGGGCAAATGCATTCTTGTATTTTGAATTTTCTGTGTGGTGCAATTTAAATCAGTCACAGTCATTATGAAAGGCTTTTCAGGATCGCATTGCCTGAGTGTTGCCTCTCGACACTCCCCTGGGTCCCTGACCAGCTCCGCGCTTGTAGTTCTGTTGGTAACCATCCTGAAGCAGCAGGGGGGAGGTAAGAGAGACATTTTAGAAACTACACCCAACAGACAACAAAAAAAAAAAAAAGGCATTGTGAAGTCTGAAGGCGTCTTTCATACCCTCTGATAATTTCCATTTGAGTAATCCCGAGGTGTGTTGAACTGGGTCTGTCCGTAGCCAGAGTTTTGAGTGTTGGCGAACGGCGGACGATAACCATCATAGCCACCTGGAAATAATAAGACCTATTAATTTAAAATGCTCCAACTGAGATTAACAAAAGAATGAACTCCTCTTTTAAGCCCCTTTCAGACGACAGCATTTTTACATGTCAACAAGCACCCAAGTCACTTTTGCAATGAAGTCCCAACAATCGGGTCTGGTTTGGTAACAAAGCACTTTGAATACAGCACATATCTGAATAAAATGTTGTCAAACTAACATAAAGGCTCCTGTAACACAAGATTAAATAGTTAAAACACAGATTCTCATGACAGCAATTTATGTTTTTCTCTACTAAAAGAAAATAACACAGATTGGTAAATTTGCTTAAGGAAATGAGTCCTTCATGGTGTTTGCCTGTTAGCTCATGGTCAGGGTGAACACAACACATACATTGCTTATGTGAGGAATGTCAATAAAAGATGCAGAATATTTCTCATTCCAAGAGAAATTGACAAAGCCTTATTATTTTGTTGAGGTAATAGAGTTGAGTGTGCCTGTTGATGCACTCGCAGTGAAAAAGGCTGATCTTGAGCATCATTGCAGCTAAAAACACTGAATTTGAGTTGCAAGGACAAACGCTCTTGGTCAAAGTCAACACGCTTCAGCAGAGTTTGTGCCAAACAAGCAGCATTCACGAGATGGCATCCTGACAGAAACATTTTTACACAGGCAGGTTTTGTGGTGAGGGAGCTAATAGCTTAGAAGCTGAAACCTCAGTTAGAGGGAAAATGTGTGAAGGAGCCTTGTTATTGCTGCGTTGTCTTGAAGAACCCTCACAAAGGAGATTTCTGATAAAGCACCAGATAATAAAAAAATAAATAAAAAAAAGACAGACATTACAAGACATTTCCAGTTTTTCTCTTTGGATATCAAGCAATATATTTTGGCTAAGACTGGCTCTGTGTAGCATCAGCAACACTACGATTTGACATCAGGCGCCTCGCCAAAGACCCCGTTCACACCTTGTATTAACATGTGGTTTTTATGATCTGATTTGAAGTGGACAGCTGTAAGTACAGATGGGAATGCACACCAGACTACATTTGGAGGTGGTCTGGGCCACATGTGTCCACATTCTTTTAGCAGTGTGAACGTAAATCCATCCTGAGCCACATATGAGGGACCTCCTACTCAGCTGAGATCCTCTGACCCACTACAGGTTCACTATGTATTGAACGTTCCTTTTTTTGTAGTATAGAGTGGTGAGGTGAGATCTGACCTGAGATCCAATCAGGAGATGCATATGGGGCCACAGGTGTGAACGCATGCACTCAGAGCTGTCCACTTGTGATCGGATCACAAAAACCACATGTTAATACCTGGTGTGTACGGGGCCAAAGAGAAGCAACTCAAGCCATCAGATTAGAAAGGTTAGTGTGTTAGTGATCAGTAATTCAGTATGACCCTCAAAGGATGTTATGACAATGAAGTGATGCTTGAAAGGGTAAAGGTTCCAACCTAAAAATTTAAGTGAAAGAACAGACAAAAAAACATTACTTTACTAGATAGACAAAGCCATCGATGTAACATATTTGTCTGAAAGGGGCTTAAGTGACAATAATTGATAAGCTTGTGGGTTTACCTCTGAATCCATTTGATGAGCCTCTGTAGCCATTGATCATGCCCCTGGCGTTACGAGGTCCGCCACGAGACATGCCTCTGCTGTTGTAGAAGGACTGACCCTGCCTGCCGAAGCCTGGGCCCTGCTGAGAAGGCTGCTGGTGGCCTCCTGACTGGTCTTGGGAATGGAAAGCACCAACTGCTAAAAAACATGGACTCACTGTTACAGGTAACTCTTACACAGGGGAAAATACAGTATTTCACTGGACTATCATCCCAGAAACAATCACGTGAAAATCTACCCACCAGACTGCAGTTGTTCTGACTGCATCTCCGTCTGCTCCACAGGATGCTGCGCCTGGTTATCGAAGGCCGGGTTGTAGTTGTTCTGGTATTGGTTGGCCTGGTTCAAAGCCTCCGTCTCATCAGCTGGTGGGACTGGGGCATTAAGGTTGAACACCTGAGGGTAAACAAGGGCCACATTGTAGTGAAGCCAGAACCAGAGGAAAGGTCACAGGCTCATTAGGAGGAAAGTACATTACCCACTATTTCCACAATATAGCTGCATGACTACAAAGCCCAAGAACCAACAATGGATGAGAGAGCACTTAAGGACTCAACGTGCAATTATCAATGCAAGTCATTTAGCTTTATGACAGGTATTGTTTGTAAACTTTGTGTCACAGTCTTACTGTCTGCATTGACTGGAATGGTGCAGCATTGACATTGATGCCACTGCTTTGAGGAGCTTTGGAAACAGGCTGGAAAACCTGCGTCGGAGAGGCAGGGGGGAGAGCAGTCGAGGGGGGAGGCTGCTCCGATGATAAGGACATTGAGGTCTGTGGAAGAGGGACACACGACACAAGTTGCAGGACTGAAAGATACAGATTTTCGATGATTCAGTGATTTGATTTAAAAAAACAAGTTCCTGAAAATTATCACAGGAAATAAAATAAAAAATATTATCACACATTCTGAAAGTATATATGTATATCACCCTTTTATCAATATTCATCATCAGTAAAACAAATGTAAGATCTTTCCAAAACAACTTAATTTTAAGTAACACATGTGAATTCTTGACTGTGGAAAAATATCAGTCATTCAAAGAAAAGCAGAGCCTGGTTTACCTGGTTGGGGTCGATAGTTTCTGTTAAGGGTCGAGGATCTGGCGTGTGTGAGGTCTGATACATGGGGGGCGGTGTTGGGGAGACAATGGGGACCTGTACATATGGAGATTGAAAATAAAACATATATAAACTATACGATTTTTTACTGGCGTGTTCCTATCAGTTTTGTTGTTTCCTGTTTGGTTACTTACTTGCGTGGGCTCAGGTTGGACAGGAACAGTGTTGGGTTGTGATAGCCGGGACTCTGGGTGAACAGAAGATTTAAACACTGCACTGTAGTCAACTTCAACTTCCACTGTAAGATATTAGTTTCAATATTTAGACATCATGACGTCAAAACTTTCTCTTTGTTAAACCCACCAGGAGGACACACCATCTGTGTTAAGTCCATGTTTTGAGCAGGGGCCATGGGCTGTGCCGATACAATGGCCGGGTCAATGGGCTGTCCGTCAAAGTCCAGCATGGAGTCCTGACAACAAAGACGTAATCAGCATCATACTAAAACTTCTACAGTAAACATCCATGTTCTTAACACCAACTCCTCACCTGCATGAAGTTGTACGTTCCCTGCATCTGTGCCATTAAATCCTGCACCACCTGCTTCCTGACCAGGGGGTCGGAAGGTGGCACAGGAGATGTTGAGTTCATGGGGTGAGTCTCCAAGGCAACAGGGGGAGCTGCAGGCTGCACGGGCTGCTGCTGCTGCATGGCACTGACTGCCTGAGAGAGTGAGACACACAGAACAGGTGAGTGCTGGACTTGAAAACAAAAGGAGCAAATTAAAACCGGATCATTACATAAGACTTTAAACGAAACTGCTGATGACTAAACACAGAACATGAGCATTGCAGCGTAGAAATAGTTCCACTGTTTGCCCTCATGAGTCAGAATGGGAAATTATTCTTGTGCAAGTGAATAAAAAGTCTGGCAAAAGCAAAATCCAGCGCTTTAAAACATCAACTCGTCAAAGCAAATCACACAGTGTCAGACCATAACAGGGTGGCGCTTTAACACTTGCCTCACAGCCCTCACTGGACAAAGGGCTCTGCCTGTACACGCTATACACTCACCAAGCACTTTATTACGAGCACCCGTACACCTGATTATTCATGTAATTATCCAATCAGTCATGTAAAAGCAGTGCAATTCATAAAATCATGTAGATACAGGTCAAGGGCAGAATGAGGAAAGATGTGAACTCAGTGACTTTGACTGAGGCATGGTTGTTGGCACCAGACTCCAGGTTGCAGCTGACTCACTCTTTACAACTGCAGTGCTTATAAAGCAGCTCAGGACAAACACTTTGAGCCATGCGGAATATATCGTCTACAGCAGCAGAGAGCACGTCAGGTTCCACTTCTGTCAGCCAAGAAGAAGTCTGAGGCTGCAGTGACACACACTCACCAACACTGGACAGATGAAGACTGGAAAAATGAGCCTGGTCTGATGAATCTGTTTCTGCTGAGGCTGCAGATGGTTGGGTCAGAATTTGGCATCAACAGCATGAATCCGTGGACTCGTCCTGCCTTGTGTCAACAATCCAGGCTGGTGGTGGTGTAATGGTGTGGGGAATGTTTGCTTCACACACTTTGGGTCCTTAATACTAATCAATCATGATGTGAGTGTTACAGTCTGAGTGTTGTTGCTTACCACTTTCGTCAATTTATGGCCACAGTTTAAAATTTTCTAATGGAAATTTCCAGCACGATAATGCTGTGAACTTCATTTGCCTCCTTGGTCACCAGATGTGAATCCAGGAAACTTTTGTGATGTGGTAGAGCAGGACATGTGCAGCATTAATGGGCAGCTGACAAATCTGCAGAAACTCAGGCTGTTTTGAGAACAAAGGGAGGCTCTACACAGTAATAGAATGGTGTTCCTAATGAAGTGCTTGGTGATATAATACTGCTTGTATAATCATTCCTCACTCTCTGTAGAAGTTTTAATGTTTTTGGCAGCCAAGGTATGGATGAGAATCCGCTTTCTGACCGACATCATTCGCAGGATTGATTGTGATCCAAATGTCATCAAGACATTTGCAAAACAAACGACAATCTAGGATGATGCGTAGATAAATAAATAATAAAACTCTTATATCAGGAAAAAAATGGCAAATGGTTAAAGACCCTGAAGAGAAAAATGTAAAACTTGCAGCGTACCTCTGTTTCCGTGGTCCACTCATCCCCCTGCTCCTTCTCACTTCCACTGTATGTGCCGTCTGGAATGAACTGTCTATTTACAAACTGGAGGAATAAAAACAAACCAAGCGTCAGTACAAATATACATTAGCTCCAAGACTTCAGTGGTGAAAGGAACTATCACCTCACCTCTGTTGTTTCCACTGCAATGGGCTCTGTGAACTCCTCAATTATTTCAGTTTCTGCAAAGAGAAAAAAACATTTAGAGAATGTAATGCTGATCTTTTTATTACACGATTAAATTAGCCTGTTAAAAATAGTCAACATTTGTGCAGAATGACTTGGACCTGGATCAACAGTCTGCTCTTCTGCTTCTGACGATTCAGCTGCTGCCACAACTGCTGCTGCCACTGGCTCTTCCTCCTCTTCCTCCTCACACACTCCATTTTGATGAGACTGAGACTGAGACTTGTCAAAGTACCCACTCAGCAGAACCTGGTCCAAAGTCTCTTTCAGAGCCTTGTCTAGCAAAGGAAAAACATAGCTGGTTAGCATTTTACTGGAAAGGCAGATCATAACAGAAAACATCCAAATTCACATTTATTAAACTAATATTTTGTATCAATCATGGTTTGGTTCATGTTTGAACTGCTCAAATAAAATGTCACAACATAATAAACTTGTATTTTCATAAATAAAGATACTCCTTTAAAACTACTGAGCTAAATTCAACCACCAACTGAAATGACAATTATAAAATTATAAGTAATTTGAAAACATCAAATTCATATGACCAGAGCTGTATGTCCGGGGGAATGTGAATGAGGTCATGTGACCAGACGACACACACTGTGGCAAAGAAAGCCAAACACTGTGCTTTTATGTGACACAACATCCAACCCAGAAAATATAGTTTCAAATCTTCATATTTCTCTGTGACATTCAATATTAAGAATTAAATAAGCAACAAGAAAAAGTCATGTTTAGTAGAAAATAACAAATGGGATGGATTAAAAACTGTGGCAACACCAACTAGGGCATTAATGTGATTTTCACAGTACATTAACCGACACTCTGTGATACCAAGAGTAAAATATTACAGTATTTCACAATTATTATCAGTTACAGATTGAGAAAGTATTCATATACTTTACTTGAGTAAAATACTAATATGACACTGTAAAGTACTCTGTTACAAGTACAAGCCCTGCATTGAATATGTTAAGTATGCAAATATGATCACAGAACGTACAATAACACTATTATAAATAAACACACTCAAAGCAGAATAGAGTCTCCTGTGACTGTTATGCTATCATATATTATATCATTAGTTTATTATTAAACATGCAATAATGTAAAAGCAGGATTCTGCTGTTGTAGATGCTTAAGATGAAAATATTTTTTACTGTTCTGTATACAACCGAAATAATGGTTATTTCCTTCAATAAACAATCGCTTGTTTGGACAGTAAAAAAATGTGATAATAGTGAGAAATGCTGTAACAAGTGCTTACACAATTATCAAAAACAGTTAACAATTAATTGTGTGTTTCTTTATGAGCGCAGGATTGGGATCAATGTAGCCGGGATGGCCTGTAGTTTACTAGAAAAAAAACCTAATTCCTTTATACCAACTCGAGTTTCTTCAGGTAGAGCAGATGAATGTTATTTCCTCCCCTGCCTCCGGCCACCAAGTCTGCTGCTGCCTGAAAAATATCACTCTGAGTCACTGAGTGAGGCCTCCTTACTGGGGTGAAGGGGTTGGCTGGTGTCACCACAGGGAACTGGGTCACCAGTATCCTAATATGACTCCAGAGAGCTGACCAGTGGAACCACAGGCGACTGGGCTACTGGCACCCTGCCCCGCTGCTGAGTCAGGATAAGCCCATAGCGCTCAACCCCCGAGCAGAATGCAGCAGTGCGTTCCCGAGGCCAGACCGCTGAGAATGCAGTACGCGTTTATGCCCGAGCCCTGATTATTCACATCACAGTCCCTCACACATGCTGCATTAACAAAACACGATGCACTCCCTACATTATCTTACTGGGCCAAGTTTATAGCCGACAGCACCATATGAAGAAAGTATTGTATAGAGCTTTTGCCTTCTTCATCACCTTGGGACCAATCAAAAGCACGGGGTCAAATTACTTATGGCTGACTTTTGATAAAAAGCCTGTTGATGACTGCGTCGTCACCATCTGATAAAATGTCCCTCCAACAATTGTCACCACCAGCTGGCCAGTTTGTACTGAATAATGAATCTCCTTTTATTTAGACTGAATCAATAGTTTTCAATGTTGATCCATCTGCTAATTATTTTCACTGTCTGATAACTCTTCCAGCCGTATTCTGCAAAAAATGCCTGTCAGAAAAAGGCTATTGTCTCACTAACAAACCCCAAAGTTTACTAAAATAACCAACAGCAAATATTCACCGAGTGGAACCAGTGGTAACCTGTGCATTTTTCAAACGGCTTTCTTTTAGCTGATCTACATGGTCATGTTTGAAACTTATCAAAATAGTTTCTGTTGAGTGACAAATCAATTTGACAACCAAGATTATAGTGAAAATAATTAGCCAAACCAAGACAGTCACTGTAAGAATAGTTATATGTAGTTGTGCTACTGCTATACAAAACTAAGTGATGAAACATTTGACTTACATGTTGTTCCAACCACAGCCTTGTCCCTCCCTTCCAGCAGGTCCCAGAGGTGCACAGATGCTTCTTCATACTTGTCGACCAACCTGTGACAGTAACGATAAGTTGCATGAATCACCTTGATTAATAAAAAAAAAACTTATGTTGCATTTCTAATTGATCCAGATATTAATGCCTTGGACCAACCTGACATTTTGATCACGGTCTGGTCCCACTAATTTGTAGAACTCATCAAAAGCTGCAAGATCTGTGTCGGTCAGCAGCGGTGATCCACAGAGTCCCTGCTTCAGGTCCTGCCGCACCGTCTCGTCTCCCAGCCGGTCCAGGAGGAACTGCAGCTCCAGGATCGTCTTCAGCCTCCTCTGCTCTGCCTCGTCGCGCTGCAGCTGCTCCCGCCGCGCAGACTTCTTCACCACCTTCTGGACCTAATGAAAATATACATGAGCCAGATACAGCTGATTTTCTACAGTCAGAACAGACACTGAACATAACCAACAAACCATAGTTAGCCTTACATCTTGTCCCAGTGCCATGAAAGTCTTCTGCAACTCTCGGGAAAATTCCAAGTTATACGTGATCTCCTGGTATTTGGAGAGGGCCTCCTAATACAACAAGGAGAAATAGTCATTTCACACATTGCCAAATTGTAAAATATTTGGAAGACCTTATGTGTGGAATGATGCAGACTTCAGTGTACCCACCAGCTGGTCCTGGTTGAGTCGCTCCCCATTATTCTTCCTGACTTGATAATCATCCAGTTTGCTCTGTGGGTGACCATTCAAACAGTTTGGAAATTGAACACGTTAGGTGGAGAAATTAAGAGAAGTAGTTACAGTCCATATTAATGTCTGGAGGATCTGGAGCAAATGGTTGTTACCTTTTTCTTCTCCATGTTGCGGGCCTTCTTGTCGATGATGCACAGCACCTGCTTCAAGACATCAGACTGTCCACCGAATGTAAAATTGCCCATCAACCCTGGAGCGGATCCCACATCTGGGCTCGCAGACTGCACTGCTCTGTTTGCATTCATTGCTGAGGGCATCTAGAAAGTAAAGTATGAAAGATTAACATTTGATGGCAATAAACAGGGACTTTTCTTCTCTGTACCCTGCCAATTTTTCTCAGTTAAATGAGTTACCATTAACTTCTTGTAAATAGTAAAGATGCATTGATCAAATACTCCATATCCGTATCAGTGCAGATGCAGGTTCCTAGTCAATGCAATAGCACAGTGCATTGTATCACATTACATTGAATTAATTCAGCCACAGCAAGCCCCTGACTCAGCTTTTAATACCACAGCAATCCTTGGCCTATATCACCTCACAGACATAAATATTCCTGTACATTTAAAGCAGCGAGCTACAGATTTAGAAATGCAAGTGAAAGACAGGACAAGATTTAGACTTGTTATCTGCACTGGCAGATATCCAAAGTAGAATAACACCGTTTGAATCTGGAAAGAGTGAATCAGTGCCTCCTCAGAAAATGTCCAACACAGTTTCCCCAAGATAAAATTAACACATTCATATAGTTTGTTCAAATCTGATCAACAGTCCTAAACAATTATATATCACATTACTTTCAGAGAATCCTAAGCAGACCAGCAAACATTCCCAATGAAGATGATAAGGTTTAAATTAAATGTAAGTATTTTGCACAAACAAGGTCTTACATTAGCATGGTTCAGTTAGACAGACAGAATATTTAAACCAGTTGTGTCTGCTCTACACGAGTTATCAGATCGCATGATACAGTGAACGACTCATGGTCATAAAAATTAATCGGCAACTGTTTTGATAATCAAATCATTTGCAAGAATTCAATGTGGCACGTCACTGCTTTGCTGAGTCTTACATTACAGTTACCAGCTGAATATTCCACTGGAGTTTTATATGTTTTTGTTTTGTTATAAAACAGGTAGTTTAATTACATCATCCTGTGCTCCAAGACTAATCCTCAAAGCAATCAGCGGATTTATCAGTGACGAAAATGACCATTAGTTGAAGACCTAAAATAGACTAGAAGAGACAGATGACAGAGAGGTAATCTGTGTGATACCAAGAGTATGTTATAGCAATATGATGTCAAAGAAAGATGGGATTTAGCAGCTCGAGCAGAACAGCAAATATCTCCACTATAACTATATGTAAACAATACAAGTCAACTGTATTGTTAACGTGAGGAATAGCTTGTATACATCTATTATAAATACTCAGGTTTCCCAGACATGCTGCATAACCTAGCACTTCATCATCAGCTAACTTTGAACAGAGAGTGAAGTAGAGGGAGGACATTTAACCCTGTGCCATCTCCTCATCAGCATACGCGCTCTCGCTAAACATGTGCTACGAAGCGGTGTCCTCGGCCGGCGGCTCTGTGGCCCCGTGTGGCCCCGGAGAGGGGGTCAGCTCACGGTGCTTGGTAAACGGCCCAGTCCGTTAGCACACACACCGCTGCCTTAGCATCCCCCATGCACTGCTAGCTCCGGGCAGCGAGGCGTGCTAGCCAACAGCCGACCGGGAGCCCTGTTCCCGCGGCGGCGCGACACCCGATTCACCCACCTTGATATTTTATATATCCACAGGGGAGCTTGCTAGCGAAATGTGCGAGAGTTGTTATTATTGTTGTGTTGCTTTATTTTTTCTCTGTCACTCTAGCGTGGGATCCGCCCCGCCGGCCTCACCGACAACTGAGACGGTTCGAAAGACGGAGAAACTCTTTATAAAGGCGGAGGTCCGTTTTTAGCTGTCCAAGATATGCCTGACTACATACACTACAAAACAAACATCGCTGACGCATCGATAAAACATAAAAACACACAACCACACCAAATACAGAAATCTAAATCTAATTCCAAGATATTTTATTAATCCTTTCGTATCTAAATATTATAAATATTTTATTTGTGGTACGGCATATTAGTGACCAGCCAATTGGCAGAAAATCTGCACAATCATTAGCTTTGATTAGTTTTATGCTGCGTTCCAATACACCTCGGAGCTCGGCACTCGGAATGACGTCGCAACGCAATAACCCGAGTTGATAGTGTTCCAGTTGTACAGGATCACTGTTTACATTAGCCAGCTAGCCATTGTTAGAAAAAAACACTTCATAACAACGCATTACGCGGGATTTCGTGCACACCGGAGGGACACGCCCACAGGCAGTAATTGGACAGTACTATGTGTAAGAAACATTTAATGACAGAAGTGCCACTAAACAGTACAAACAACAGCTTTCACCACTGTTGATATACGGTGCAGACATCTCGGATTTGGAAGTATAGGGGATGTTTAGATTCCTCCGACTTTCCCGAGTCGACATGAGGGAGCGTTCCAGTTGCCACTTCCCACTCGGAGATGGGTGAATCCGAGCTCCGGGATGTCATGGAACGTAGCATTACTTTCCCCATCCCTGTACAGCAGCTGTGCGTCCTCCTGTAAACTCTGCCATGTGTGTGTGTGTATTAAATTACATGTAGTCCACAGCTGTCTCCCTGCACAGCCCAGCAGTCATCACGATACTCTGCTTTGTAATGCACTCAATTCAAGTGCAAACTTTTAAGCTATAGAAGAGAAAATCAAATTTAAAAAACAAGTGAACTAGTAGTCAGGGTTATATAAAGCATAAACAACACAAGTAAAGAAAATAAGTGTTGCCCCTCATACAATTAAGTGATTTTAGTTCATTCTGCTCATATGTAACTCAAACATACAAATATGATTAAGTGTTAATTCCCTTCATGTGTATGTTGTCTGCCTCATAAGTACTCAAGCTTTAATAGATACAACTTTTAATTGCTAAAAATATGCCAAATGCATACAGCACATGCACAACCAAACAAAACAATGTATAATGTTCACTGTAGGATTTTCTTCTGCCAAGCTACTTGAGCAAAACTTGTCTTCCACTCTCTGCATTTAGGCAGGTTCAAACATTTATAGTTTTTTTTATTTGGAATATATCTTGGCAGAATCTCTTTTAGTTTAAATCAGTCATTAATGAACCCTCCTGAGTGGTCGGTGCAGCTGGGAGGTTTTGTCCCCTCTGAAGAAACACATGTGTTAAGATAAAGAAGGATGTGAGAGAAAGTTGCCAGTTTGAATCCCCACACCAGCAAGAGGAACAATATGTCCAATCATATATGAAAGGTCATATATATATATTTTCATTAATTCAATATGATATATATTTTCAGCAGTCTGAATAGTTTATTGCTTATATAAAGCAATGATGGCATTACACTCCCCCTTCACATTAATACGATATTAAATTATCTGTTGTTGTGTTTTCAAAAGTACAGAGATCACTGCAAATGATTTTTAGAAATTATATATAGTATTTCCTAAACTATTGTTCACATGTATAGCAAATCCATTTTACTAACGAACCTGCATCACCTATTAAATAGTTGTATCAGATAATAAGTGGTATAAGAGGCTTGCAGATACTTGTAAGTCAGTAAATTGAAAGTTTCAGAATCGCAAAAACGAAAGTGATTGCACATCAAGCCAATGCTGCAATCAACATTGATCAGCAGGGGGCAGTAAAGCTCAGCAGTATGATCAACCTCACACTGACAAAGTAATACTGACGTTGTTTAGAAAGTTCTGGAAGTTGGCAATGAGCCTTCACAAATTCTAAACTGTGTAAAATGATAACATATTTTCAAAATTGTAACTGACAAATTACCATTAGAACAAAGGTAAATGTGATGATAATATAACATTATTAATTTGAGGATTAAACGTTATCAGATCATTTTGGAGCTGCTTCCATGTGCTCAGTGGTTTTAGTTCACCTTTGTCCACAGGTTACGTCAGTGTGTGTAAAGTGCAGTAAACCGAGCGTTAATCTAAAAAGAATGTGGAACCAGCCTTCTTTTGTTTTGCCAAATACAGGAAGCAGTTAACATGGCTGCAGAGCTCCTTGATTGCACTGTTCCACTGAAAGTGTTTTCTTTGAGGGATAATACTGATTAAGGGAGGATCCCCAGGGCAAGTGAAGCTCCCCTTCAACAAGTGACTCATTTCCGCAGTCGGCTGTGTTTCAATTAAACAACAACACCGAACACCAGCCGATCTCTGACAGAAAAGGGTGGGACCTCGTCTGACCCTTGACATTGACAGGCTAACAATCAATCTCGTGGCTCTTTGGTTTAACCCCATGTGCACAGCAACAGTGAACAATGAAACGTTCCTACATTCGTAGACACTGTGACAGTTCAGGAGGATGGCTTTGAAACACAAGCCAATTAACTCTTCACTTCAGATCGGACAGGAAGTGGTGTGCTGTGCTACTGCTGTTCCTAAGTTTGTGCAATCAAAGAGCCGACACTATGTCCACAGTTCTCTTATTACAGGAAACAGGCCTGTGTCTGTGACCTGCTGTGGATCAACAGCTTTGTTTCACTAATAATCAATCTATTTAATGGGAAATCTCTAACAATTTAAAAACAGCTAAATCCAGTGGTGAGACTTAACTAAGTAGATTTACTTTGTACCTGTACTCAACTACATTTTTCATGTGTCTGTACTAAACTTAAGTAGATTTATTTTCAATTACTTTTCACTTTTACTCCCCTACATATATCAGTAAAATCTCTGTACTTTCTACTCCACTAGTAACTTTGGAAAAAGCCTCTGCCATGCAGCTATAATGATTTAGTGGACTGTTGCATTGGGGAATATATTACACTTGGAAGGTACTTTTACTTTAAATTATTTAAGTATATTTAAGAACAAGTACTTACTTTTACTCAAGTAGAACAGATAATGAGGCCCTTTTACGTGTCTATTTATTTGCACTTTAATTTAGTAAACTGTTTAAGTACTTCCTTCACCACTGCAGCCTTTTGCTATTAGAGGAACATGTAACTTGTAATATTCACATGCATGATGAGCGGAAGGAGCAGGGGTTGTGTGACAGAGTTTTACTTTTTGTTTCGTGTCAACGCTCATTTTCCGGCCGCTCTCAATGCCACAGAGCTTTCAACTCCATAATGCTCTCAGTACCAAGCAGGCAAAACAGGAAACTGGGCATGAGTGACACCACTTCCCAAAAGGTTGTCGACATTCTTAACTGTTTGTTCCCCAACTCGAAGACAGGAATGAATGTAGCCCATAACATAATGTGAATGATTAAATGTTATATCTTATTTTAAAAATTGAGACATGATGTTTGCAACAACCTTTCGGCCCCTGAGCATTTCTGCTGTAGAGGAGGGACGGTGCATTAATGTCGAGTCTGCAGTAAAGTATCTTGTGACATTAAGGAGGCCTAAAGACGCAGATAAGAGTTTTTCACTAACAACTATTAAGAGTTTTAATGGTGCTCTGTAAGCCTTGTTTCCTCTATCATGCTGAGCCATCTGGAGTCGACTCGTCTGAATGGGAAGCCATGTGGGGTGCCTTCGTGTAGGGAGTGGTAGGAAGTGAAGTGCAGCATGCACCAATCCCCCGAAGACAGCGTTACCTCTGTGTGCTGGTTGCACATCCTCTGTGCTTTCTCTGTGAAATCTACAGGAAGTATGTGGATGACTTGGTTCATATCAGCTTTAGAAAGCACACACCCAAACTCCTCAAACACCACAGATCTTTTCATATATCCATTATTGCAAACCCTGTTTTTTTTCTTCTTATATGGAGAACAAGGGATCATATCAGGTTGAATAAAAAAAAGAAAGATGGATGCGCAAGGCATGTGATGTAGTGATGCAAGCTTTAAATATTTTCTTGGGAAATAATATGTTGTTAATGTAGACGTCTCATATAAACACAGCACTGGTAAGCAGTGGGAGGAAAGATGCTTTCAAAAAATGTATTTCTGAAAGTTCATTCTTGACACTACTGTTGAGTGGGAGATGTGGGAAGTTTGTCTGGAATGAATTTTGAATACATTTTTGAATCATTTTTATGAAAAATCCTCAAGTAGTGCTCATAAAATGAAAATTTGAGTGTGTACATTTCCATGGTTTGGTGGAAAGTGCAGGAGCAGCTACTGGGAGGAGCTTGAGGTGATTGCTTTTATATCTAGTAACAAATGGATCTCCAAAGGGGGGATGTCATTGTTTAAAGTTGTTGCATTTTTATTAAATCAATCCTAAAAGTCCCTGTAACCCTCGTTACTGTCTTGTACAAAGACACTGGGTGAAAACTTTTACTGAAATTGTTTTTCATTTGAAGGATTTTGAGTTTTATCTCTGTGAAGGTTGTTTGCTTTTTATATAGCATGGCACAAAACAGTGCCACGCTCACCTTGCTCCTGGGCCTTCTCAGCTTGGTATCTATCCAGTGCAACCACTCTCTAGCCCAGGGACGGTTTCAGTCTACATTTAGAGTTTGCCTGCGATCTTCTTCCACTGCATCTGGCTGAGGAGCTGACTCTGGCTGCTGGAGTTGAGGCGCTTTATCTCCCTGCCCAGTCCAACTGCTGTCTGTGTCCCTCCCTCCTGCAGGCACTGGCAGCAGATAAGAAGAAGAAGGACCCACAGCTGCTCTACGCTGAAAAGGAAAGGCAATGTGTGAGGACACCAGCTAAAATATCACTGAATGCTTTTCTCCAGCAACCTTCAAAAGATCTGGTTTTGGGATATTTCATAGCAATAGAATTTTTTCTCTCAGTTTTATAAGTTAGTAGATTTTTATTGTTATCCAAGATCTTTGTAAAGAATGCTCAACAGGAGAAAAATCCAGAAAGGTTATGTATCTATATCTATAATGTGCAATTTATCAGATATGTATATATTATTTCAACAATGCTATATAGTTCTCTGTTTAAGTATGTATTGAGATATTACAATCAACCATCAGGTTAGAAAATATGATTTAATGTTATATCTTAAACCCCGCCCAACCAGCTGCAATATTTAAATGTTACTTGTACATTAAGGAACCAATGTAATAATATGATATAATATAAAGTGGATAACAAATATAACAGGACCTTCTGAATAATTTGAAATTGAATAATTGCCCCTTTTCAATGACTTCCAATGTAAAAGTAAAAGACCCTAATTCAATATTCTTCTTGAGTAAAAGTACATGAGTATTTCCACCTAAATGTGTTCAAAGTATCAAAAGTAAAAGTACTCATTATAAAGAATGTTCCATTATGGAGCACTTCAAATATCCAAACAGTATTTTTTTTTTTACGCTGACTTTTCTCATCTTCTTGGCAAAAGATAATATTTTGTGCAGCCAAATTATTATCTTGTGCAGAAACTTAATAAAAAAAAATATTTCAAAGACTTTTCAGTTTTGTGTAGAGAAAAGTTACAACTAGTTACTGTTCATGGCAGCTTCTTACAAATCCTGCAAATGTGTGGCCTTTAATTCATCATCTTATACAAGTTAATCATGTGTTTTGTAGCCTTTTGAAAATCCGTGTAACTAACAATACATTTCAAATAGGAGTACAATATTTCCTGGGGTTAGAAAGTAGCATACATTCGAATAAACCAAATACAAGATAATACGTATAGTGCACACAGCAACTTTAAATGTATATTTCTTCAGGGACTTTTCTATTTTGTTGTGATAAAAATTACAACTATCACTTGTATTATTGCATGGCGGTCTCATCCACTGCAAAACGCAATAAAGGGACTTCAATCTACAGAAATACATCACATTTCATAAGCTAATCATGTTTGTAGCCTATTTGAAATCAAAGCAACTGACCATTACTTTCAAATAAACGTAGTACAATATTATATTGTGGTAAAGTTATTACATTGTAGTTTTGTACTTACATTTGAAATACTCAATAATAAGTAACTCAAAACTACAGAAATAACGTATTGTAGAGTATATTAGTAATGTGGTTGTTATTGTTGTTAAAGATTTCTCACAACTTGTCAACCAATTAGTTTAACGGCTTATATGAACAGATCTATAATACATTGAATAATTTATTAACTCATAAATCCTTAATAAACTGTGTTTTATTTGAAAAAGTGATTAAAAAAAACGATTTTCATTTTCCCCACTGTGTTTCCTCTCTGTTGAGGGAAGTGGTGAGTGGAGAGACGTGAGGATTCTAAGTGTATCGTGTCTGTCTGTATCTCTGGTGCAGTGAAGCATGTACTGAAGTGATCGGTGTGAGTCGTGACCCTGCAGCTCCCTCAGCTCACTGCTGTCGCTTTAAGACCCATTTCCCCATTGTCAAAGAGTCGTGAGCAGGAAGAGGGAAACGAGAGAGAGAAGAGAGAGAGAGAGAGAGAGAGAGAGAGAGAGAGACCGAGGGGCCGATGTTATTTAAACACGATGCTGCTGCTGCTGCTGCACAATAACCGAGGCTGCATGTGGAGGAGTGCACGCACACTGGAAAACACGCATGCACACACGCACGGCGATCCACGCCACCGCTGACCTTCGGATGAATAAAAGCGCGCACGGTGCGTAAAGTGGCCGCAGGATGGTAACATTCGTTTGAGGGACGTGAAGTGTCACCTCGGGTTAGTGCCTCAGGAAATGATGACAGCGTCCTCCATCATCGTTTAGCTGCTCACAGAGGTTTCTCTCTTTTGTGTGTGAGTGTGTGTTGCGGCCATTTCACCTGGACGTGATACAGAGTGTTAATCTGACAGTGAAGGCTCAGAGAGCGTGAGGGGGCCGTGAGGGGGTCCTGGTGGGGTCCCGGTGGAGGCAGGTGCAGCGCCTCTTGGCTTCAGGCTGCCCGCTGGCGCTTTGACAGGGAGCCGCTGAGCTGTGGACCCTGAGGACTCATCTGGATCAGACTGGACTCCAGATATCAGCTATGTCGTCCGCTATAGAGAGGAAGACACTGGAGGCCAATGAGTAAGTAAAGCTGAGGTAGACATTTAAATATTATTGTATTTCAAGGACGCATCATGGTTGATGTGATCTCACTGCAGAGGGTAGGCATAGCATGAGGTCAGGAGTCACCTGCTGTCAGGCAAGAAAATATATTCTGCTTCTTGTCCAACAGAAGGTTGTAAAAGTGTGATAGATAAAAAAAAGTACAATCAGCTCCTGGCAAGAAAAAGTTCAGTGTTGCCCAGATTATAGGAAATAACCTCAAGGTTAGTTGCTCAAGTCCAAATACTTTACAGTTTATTTTATCTATAACTTTGAAGGTTTAACATATAAAATGCACGAGTCACAAGTCAAAGTATAGGCTTAATGCTTTGTGTCTTCTCTGGGCTATTTAACAGTATCCAATGGCTCCCTCAGGTGGACAGCAAGTGTTTCAGTCAGATGGACAGATCATAAGTTAAATACTAAAATAAATTTTTAAAAAATAGGCAAATAAATATATAGGCTACAAGAAACAGCAACATTTAAAACGTAAAGACTTTCAAGGACGCATCATGGTTGAGGCTATAGCCACTTTATCTCACTGCAGATGGTTTGTAAAGCACATAGAGGGCAGGGGTCACCTGCTGTCAGGCAAGAAAAAATATTCAGCATCATGTTGTGAAAGTGTTTAAGTTTAAGTGTCAAGTTATATTTGTCGTATGCAAGTTAACACAGGGTCACAGTGCAATGAAAGGTGTTGGACAAGAAGAAACCGGTCTGTCTATAAAAAAGTAAAACGTGTGATAAATAATAAAGTTCTAGGCAAGAAAATCTCATTGTTCAAATAAATTTACAGTGAATTTTGTTTATAACTTTATAGGTTTCACATATAAAATATATAGATCAGCTTTCGTTGTTAAAGTATATAAATGCTTTGTGGCGTCTCCACCCTGGGCTGTATGGCTCCCTCAGGTGGACAGCAAGTTCAAGCAACTCCAGATTAACAGATCATATATAGGCTAGTTAAATACATAAACGAATACAAATATAGTACTTTATTTACATAGATAATTTCATATTAAAATATACACCACAATTGTGTGCCTCACAGAATAGGATACACACAAATAGACAGATGGGCTACAAGAAACAGTAACATTAAAAACAAACTGACCAGATGGAAAATACGTAGTAAGAAAATGGCCGAGCAGAATCATTTTGGAAACGTGTTATTTCCCTGTATTTTATACAGTCTCAAATATATGATGATTGCGTATCATAGATATTAGACAGTATCACTTTGTATGGTTAAGTTGTAAGATTATTCCCTATAGAAATAAACCACCTTCATGTTTCCAAAGCTTCTTCAAGTTCACAATTCTCTAAAAACACAAGAGAGGGTCTCAAAACCTCATGACATTCAGCTGATTTCTTCTAGACTGTGGATGTTGATTTTTCAAGCATGAGACACAGAAAGTTATTTAAGCCTGTGATGAACAGATGAAGAATACAAAGTTATTTATTTTATCCAGGAAACAACAAGTCAGAAAGTGAACTGGTAACAATAGTAACAGATGAATTGTTTTAGTGTTTTTTTTAAAAGTGTTGGTTGGAGAGAAACAAACAGCATGATGATGTCATCCTGTGCTTTCGGAAACTAGAATGTTTTTTCATTACATCTTATGGACGAAACGTTTCACTGAGTAATTGAGAAAAACAGTTATTTGCTGCAGCATTAGGATAATCGATTTTCTAATCTCTGCAGGGAGCCGGTGGACGAGGTCCTCCAGATGCCCCCCTCTCTGCTGTCATGTGGCGGGTGTCAGCAGAGCATCGGCGACCGGTTCTTCCTGAAGGCCATAGAGCAGTACTGGCACGAGGACTGTCTGAGCTGCGACCTGTGTGGCTGCCGGCTGGGCGAGGTGGGCCGACGACTCTACTACAAGCTGGGGAGGAAGTTATGTCGGAGAGACTACCTCAGGTCGGTCTGGTGGTGTTGTAACATCATGATTTAATTAAGCAATTTGTGGATTTGTTTCGCATCACAAGACACGAGGGATGCACAATTAAGAACACGTCAGAGGTCGTCATTGTTGCACGGGGTGACCCTTATTATGGTGAACACAAGAACTGTTGTTTACAAGGACTGTCCTGCTGCTATAAAAGCACAGTAGAACATCAGATGTATATTCATACGCAGCTGAAGATAGTTCCCAAAGTAGGATGGATCTAAGTAAATAATATACTTCCACCAAGGCCCAACCGTTCCCTTAAATTCAATGAAGTTGCACTAAATTTCACACACTCATAGATATCAGTTCCCTAAATCGTGAATTATTCCCTGGAAAATCTGTGATAATGTTGAAAAACGTATTATCTCACAATGTTTAATGTGTGAAAATAGATTCTTGGATCCACACCAACATTAAATTGCTTCTTCCCTGACCCATAACTCATCCATCCACCAGGTGTGTTGATAGATGGGATTTGTTGACACTAAAGAGAAAACTTAATGTCCAAGCGTAATTTTTAAATAATTATTGAAAGGAGTCATAATCTCACACATATTTTTTAATGTGCTCCACTTTATTAAATATTTAATTGTTGATTAACTGGGGATTTTTAAAACTTAAAGAGAGAAATAGTTTGGCCCTTTATCGAGAGGTCTTTCCTTCTTACTGGATATTTTTCTTTTGTAGTAAGTAGGAAAGTGCAGAGGCAGATGGGTTGTGGAAATTCAGTAGAATGAGTTGTGCTAAGATTTGATTTGTTTGAGTCAGGAAAACCCTGGATCAGGGGCCCAGACCACTTTTACAGAATGTTGCACATGTTACATGTTATTTAAGGGGATGGGTGATGTTTTTTTCGTCTCCCTCTCAGTGACACTGTGACACCCTCTCTTTCACTCAGGCTCTTCGGTCAGGACGGTCTCTGTGCCTCTTGTGAGAAGAGGATCCGAGCGTTTGAGATGACGATGCGCGTGCGGGACAAGGTTTACCACCTGGAGTGCTTCAAGTGTGCCGCCTGCCAGAAACACTTCTGTGTGGGCGACCGCTACCTGCTCATCAACTCAGACATTGTGTGCGAGCAGGACATCTTTGAGTGGACCAAACTCAACAACAACATGGTTTAGGAGAAGCTCTTGAATCTCTCTCTCCACTTTGCCTTGTCCCACTGGCTTTAAAGGCAATGAACCACTGATGAATGAACTTGTTGTCGCCTGTACAGGCTTCGTCATGACTCTGATGTTCCTGTTAACTCATTTAACTCAGAAATGAGAGGTGACATCTCTGCACTGCTCCCTGCTGGAGACTAACGAAGACTGCATCAGCAATAACAGTATTTCTTGTAAAACTTCACCCTTAAATGCAAAAAAAAAAAAAAACTTAAACATGCAATAATATTTGTTTTTGTTATCGACACTGGACTTTGTGAAATTTAGCAATAAAGTTTCCTGTAGTAAAGCACCATTCAATCACCTCAGTCTGGACAGAAACATTCAGTAAGAAATTTGGAAATGTTTTGTTTTACAGTTTAATTATTTCTATAGATTAATTTAATACTGATTAAATGCAAATTATGAACTTTGTTAAAAGAGGTGCTCAATTGAAACGCAAATTAATTAATTGTTACATATAAGTATAAATACTTATTTATACTTATATGTTGAATAGTTCGCATTGTTAGATAACCTGCTGCACTGACTGACAGACTGTGTGTTTTATCAACTGTTAAGTATACTAATTGAACACTGAATCTATTTTCTTGTTAGAATAAAACTACACAGTTCTTTCCAAAACCTGCCAAGTAAACCACTAAGACCTGTAAAATAAAGCGTCACCAGATTTTCATTTATTATTAATGGAATAAAATATCAATTTTTCTGAAATCATGATCAGAATGATTGTACGGTATTGCCAGGTTGAACTGGTGTCGCCCTCTAGTGGTGGAGGGAACCCATGCAATACTAATTTTATTGACTTCCCACGTGTTTCCTGTGTCTCTTTTGTAATTGCAACAACTCATTGAGTTTGCACCCAAGGATTTTTAGATGTTTACTTGTGAATTTAATAAATAAATTACAATTCAGGAAAAAACACGGATCATTTTTGGAATCATCAGAAGGATAGCTACAAACAAGGCAAGTATTTAGAAAAATAATGTGTATTTATCATTTTTTTATTACTTTTTTAAAAGTATATTTACTAGATTTAAAAAGAAAGTATTAAGGACCCAACCTAAGGGTAAAAGGATAGAGGTAATTGAATTTAGAACCAGAATGTTCATTGGTCTGTATTTATATTGCAGCTTTTCTTGTCTTGATGATCACTCAAAGCACTTTACAGCCCATTCACACACAAATTCACACAGTGCATCTATGTGCAGCACTTTCTCTCTGTCGGCATGGCCGTCAGGGGAAATTTGGGGTTCAGTATCTTGCCCAATGGGGGACTGGGATTGAACTGCCAACCTTCTGGTCAGTGGACGACGCGCTCAACCTCTTGAGTCTCAGATCCATGAACTATTCTCTGAGAAATCAACAAAAATGTTGAAAAATGCTCTGTCTCACAATGTTAAAGAAAGTGAAAAAAAATCCTGGATCAGCCCCCTGATCTAGGGTCTGCACCAAAAAGTGTGTTCAATTGTGTCAGTATACACTATAAATCAATTAGCTTTAATTGAAAACCAAATCAGCAATAACTTTAACATCAATTGAAATGCTCAAATCAAATACAATTAAGGCTAAAACCACCTTATTCTGAATTTCACACATGGCTTCAGCTAATACATCAATCCTCATGACTAATAGATGTGCTCACTGTCAACTGCCTACTCTTATCCAATTTAAGGGAACTTGTCATAAGAAATTTGGTAAATATCTTTTATTTCTAAAGGTTTTTAGTTGTGTGAAAAATATAGTACCTGTTCTTATAAAACCAGTTTCCAGCCACAAGAGGTCACTTAAAGACCTAGTGAATGACAGCTCAGCAGGTATGAAGTGTTCTACAAGGTAATAAACAGAAGGAGAAGTGGCTGGATAAGATACTGATCATGTGGGTTATGGAACGCTTCTTTTTCTCATGATAAACTCTTCGTCAACTCACTCTGAACTGGGTGCTCCTCCAGTGCCGTCCCCAGTTATCTTTACAGACATAACGTCAACTGTTGAATCCACAAACTGCTCTTGTGCGTGAGCCAAATTTGTGGTGAGACAAACTGCTTTAACTCACACAAAAAGTGGATTAAAAATGTGATTGGGAAATTTGCAATGAAGACAAAGGAGAAAGTAAAACGGGGAGAAGAGGGTAAAGGGAGAAGGCAGAGTACAGAAACTCCAGGATGAAGTCTTCCGCTGCCTCTGACAGTAGTTTATTCACAGACAAAAGAGGAGCCAAGGAACAGACAGAGTCACAAACCCACCCAGGCTCTTGCTGAAAGAGATACTCATGGGGTTAACTAACAAGTTTTCCCACAACAGAGATGGGAATATCCAGTATAGGCGCACAGAGGCATGCTGGGCCTTTGCTCGTTTGGAGGTCTGCAGATTGGAGAATCATCAGTGCGGCATTGAGCAATGCTCGTGGAATGGGCTGCGTAGAGAAAATAAAAATCTACTACGTGGTGGTCTCGACAACAAATCAGCTCCACATTGAACACCAGGCTTAATATGTGCTGGATGAATAACAAGTTAATGACGTAAACAAATGAGTGGTGACACAGGAAAGTGAGTCTCACTCACCCCAAAGTTATAAAAGTTGTATCAATTATGGCAAAATCGAATATTTCTTCTTTCCATATATTCTTTTCTTTTCTTCTGGGTGGAAACATAATATGTAACCCTGCTCTTCAGCTTGCACAGTTGATGAAGGAGACAAAATACAGAAATGCCTAGAAAGCAGTGTCTCTACTCCAGATGAGCGGATAATGTGTTGTTATATAGTCTATAGACGATATTTTCATTGTGTTTGCCAAAAAGTCATTTACAGAAAAAGCAACATGTTGGTGTATATAGTGACCTTGTATGTTTGAGGTTATTTAACTTATAAATCCCTGTTGTAAAAATAGAGCCATCCTTCTATTCATTATCTACACCACTTATCCGTCAAAGAACAATGATGAGCCAATCCCAATTGATATTGGGTGAGAGGTGGGGTACAACCTGAACAGGTCACCAGCGTATTGTCCAACAGAGACATCTATTCACGTTCACATCTATGGAAGCAGTAGTAAAACCACAGGGAAGAGAATCCCATGCAAACACAGGGAGAACATGCAAACTCAAAACAGAAAGACCCTGACCGAACCAGTGCTCGTTCTGGGAACCCAGTGCTAACCACTGCACCACAGTGTTGCCATAAATAGAATCGTAAATATCCAAATAAACTCGTAGTTCAGTCTTTTTACCAGTGTTAGCAACATAGCTCAAGGTAAATGGTCCGTATTTTAATAGCTCTTTTCTAGTCTTGAAAACGACTCAAAGCACAACAGTACAATATTGCCGGTCCATTCACCTATTCACACATTGATACAGAACATCTATGTCGACCACTTTCTCTATCACACATCACTCATTTACAACTGTCTTGTCTTGTCTTGCCCAAGGACAAGTCAGTACAAAGAACTGGGGAGCCAGGGATTGAACCACCGACTGGTTAGTGGAGGACCAGCTCTGCCTCCTGAGTCACAGCCACACATGTCAATGTTGGTCAGTGGGTCCAGCCTGAAATATCTCAGTAGCTATTGGATTGAGATTTCATTTTTCACAGAACCCCACAGGATGAACGATCATGTTGGTTTGTATTGTCTTGGGGAACTCTTCATCCAGCACCATCATCAGGTCAAAGCCATTTGTCCTATTTGGTTTATGACCAACTATTTGAGTGAGGCAGCTTTTAACTTTTATGCTCCAAGCCACTGAAACATTCACTGGAACTGAACACAAGCTTAAATCTTCCGCCTGGGTTTTGATGAAGTATGGTTTATAGGCTATGGTATATTTTCTTGCATCTATGTTTTAAATGTTTTTCAATTTGACCTGTCTGCTAATATGAATGTTTTTATTCCCTTTTATTGACTTTTTTCTTTTAGTTGTTGTATTTGTATTGTTTATATTGTAATTTTAGCTTTTAAAATCTACTCTGTGTTATTTGAGTGTCAGCATTTTTATTGTTTTATCTAATTCTTGGCTCATAAGTCAATTGTGAAGCACTTTGAACTGCACTGACCTGCACGATTGATTGATTCACATCAGCCTGAGCTGTACTTGCTATTTACTGTTGACTAGTAAATATTAGTAGGATAATTTGCTGAATTAATATGCGTTAGCAATGAACTCACTTCTCCACTGTGCCTGAGTGCAGCCTCACGGAGCCACGTGCACGGCTGCAGACTTGTTGACAGTTGTGGTCTCTGAGAACGCAAACAGAAGTAATGAATCATTTTCTGAAACAGGCCATCAGTCCAACAGCATGTTTCATCAAAATTTGTGTTTCGTTATTCTCATCATCGAGCATCAAGCTGACAACACAATGTTGCGTGGGATTTTTTTAGCCATCAAAGAAGATGCAGGCTGAGTTGTAGCTCAGCAGAACTTATGTTTAAATGAGGGTGTTTCTATTTCTTTATCTGTTGCTCCCTCTCTATGCAGAGTTCACTGAGTCTAATGAGACCGGAGTTGAGAGGATGCCAGGTCTCATGTCACGACATTTGCTCTAAACACACTGGCCTATAGAGACACTCGGCATCGGCCAAGCAGCCTGTGTTCCATCGGCCCGCTCGCCTCTGATGCCTTGCACGCTGAGCTTTGCCAGAGCTCTGCCCTGACTAAAACAGCAGCCTCAGAAGGACTCAATAAAGCCCTGTGCCTCTTGTGTCATCCCTACCAGCTGTACACAAGGCCGGGAGTGTAGTGACGTGTGTTTGTGTGCCGAGCGAGGCCTGTTTCATCTCCAGTGCCCATGTCAGAGCGGTCCCGAACGGGTAAAAACATCCAGCTGTGTGCTTGGAAACCAAGGAGACTTTCTGAGGATGAAACCGCAAGAGGCTGCAGCTTGTTTTTATCAAACAGCTCACCCCACTGAAACAACCACCACACTGGAGCCCCACTCTGTTGCAGTGCGCTGTGTGGACAGCAGGTGGCGATTATGGTCCAGCTAGTTGCATCTTGGGGCATAAGAAAAAAGGCTCTCTGTGTATTTGTGTGTGTATGTGTGTGTATGGAAACCTCTTAAGGACGTTTTCCAGCATAAAATAAGGATAGCTGCACAAACCTGTGATTGTGTGTGTGTGGTACAGGTATTAATAGTATAGTAGGGACCTAAATTTGTCACATTATGGGGACTTGACTTGACATGTGGACAAAAAACAAGTTTCAAAAAGGTAAATCTTTACATTTCAGGTAAAGACGTGTTTTAAGTTGTTAAGTTAGGTAGGTGTTAGGTTATGTTTAGATTTAAGCAAGTAGTAAGTATGGTTAAGGTGAGAGTGAAAATATTTGTAAGTCAATGTAATGTTCTCTGAAGTCATGGAGACATGAGTGTGTGTGTGTGTGTGTGTGTGTGTGTGTGTGTGTGTGTGTGTGTGTGTGTGTGTGTGTGTGTGTGTGTGTGTGTGTGAAATAACTGACAGGTAGATTAAGGAGAAACTGGATTTTGTACAGACGTCAGCTCAAGAAAAGATTAATTGGAGCTGAATTGAACGTGACGAGCCGTACTCAAACCGGCACAGACATGACAGTGAGAGTTCAGCGACACCTACAAAGGAAGATGTGGTCGCACAATTATCTGCAGCACCACTGCGATTAATCATGGTGCAGCCTGTCAATGTCAGGCCCATTTGACAAAATGAGTCAAGTACTATTGATCATGGCCGCCTTGGGTTTCACTTGCACTCAGACTTTATCAGATGGAGCTAATTGGGAACATATTTAGTCTGTGGTCCTGAGAGATGTGTCTGTCAGGAGTCACATTCCTGCTTCGATTCTCTGATAGCCCGTAGCGCCTGCAGTCTGGACGGAGGACAGGCTGTCGGAGCAGGGTTTGGGTGGTGGGGGTTTGGGGTATAGGGCGGCACATTCAGCGGTGGATAGGTGAGTAATAAGCGTGCATCCTGTAACTCTTGCCGAACATGTCCCATATGGCTGGATTAAATATGTGCTGAGGATATATTAGGTAGAAGACCTCTGGGGCCCCAGAGGAAATCCACTTTTCTTCAACTTGACATTTTCTCTACCTATTTTTGTCAACTTTCACAATCTGATTTTGACTTTCCTCCCTTTTTATTATCTTCTCAGTCATCCATGTATATAGATGTGATGGATTCTGTGACGTTGTGAATTTTTCTGGTTCAGCTTGGATACCTGCTTTAAGGCCTTTAAAAGTATTCAGATCCAAAATGTATTCAAAGGAAATATGATTATTTGCTTTGTAATAGTCAGATGAGATGTTCACTCATGTATCTGTGCAGTGAATATGAAGCTACACTGAGCAGCCAAATTTACAGACCGAATTGGGTGTACAGGCTGTACATTGGTATCGATCCTCTTATCTTTCCCAAAACGTTAAACTATCTAAATGTTCTACTTTTGTCTAATTCTATCACAGTCGAAAAGGTTTGTCTGTTACACATTGTTTCCAAACATTTTTTCTAACTACTGAAATATAACAAAGTTGTGATCATCTCTTCTGTGATACATCAACTTCTGGGAATATTTGGCACACATTTGCGTTACACATTTTTCTTTTTCCCACTCATCTTTTCCAACCCTGAGTACTCTGCATAATGTCAGTTTAAAGTTTATTATACAGGAAACCCTTTGTATCTGAAAATATACATGATGAGCTGTACTGTAAATGTGTTTTGAGCCAAACTACCGTATGTTTCTTACATATGCTTCTTTGGTTATCAGTACCCCCTAAAATGATCCCCATATGTTGAACAGTGTTGCTGGCTTCTGATGAACCAACTGCACATTGCATCAGAGGCTCTCTCTCTCTCTCTCTCTCTCTCTCTCTCTCTCTCTCTCTCTCTCTCTCTCTCGCCCCTACGACCTGCCACAAACACGGGGAGAAAGTTCTGCCCTCATGGGATGGGTGGGGTGTTAGGTGTACCACGCTTCCTCTGAGACTGACGGAGGAGAGCAGCAATATTAAAGAATAATAAACCCAGAGACCACAGAGTATGGGTTAGAAACTACAGTCGTGGGATTAATGTGCTTTCGAACTTAAAACTACCTGTTGTGATTTCATGGCTGAGTGGTCGAGAAAATGAACCAGCATGTCACATGGAAATATCCTGAGGGCTCAGAGTGATGACGACTCTTAAAACATTTTAGGATATACACAATGGGAACTCTAGACCCAAACGGTTTAAATAAAAAAACTTTGACATTAGAGTTCTCTCTAGATATTTTCATATTTCTCTATACATTAGCCTGAATGTTGATCTATGGTGTCACTGACTCTCCCTATTTTAACATATATCTAGAAAGAGATCCCTCTCATAGTTAGTCTTTATGACGGCTAATTAGCCTGAGCCTGTTATAGAAGAGCAACCGTTAATGTGACATGATTTTTTATTTATTATATATTTTGTATTTTTTCTATGTATATTTATGATGATATCTACATTTTGCACTGCTGATACATCACGTGATTTGTTCAAAAATGGACTGTAGGTATTTAAGATGGCTCCTCTCTCTGTTTCTCTATCAGACGTCTGAGGGAAGAGCGTGTTTTCGAAGCGTCAGTGACAAATCAATCCTTTAACAGGGGCTTTAATGTGAGGGTTCTCTCTCTTTCAAACGAGTATATTCGTTCCATTTTAGCTCTCTTCATTGGCTTAAACTTTAGAATTGATTTAGAGATTCTATAGCTGACTTATAAGGCCCGTTCTTGGATCTTTTGACACCATATGTGGCCGGCGAAGGCTCTGCTCACAATTCCACAGTCCTGGCTGAAGACCAGAGGTGACCAGGCCTTTTCTGTCAGGGCTCCCGCTCTGTGGAACAATCTCCCTGAGGAGATCCATCTGGCAAACTCCCTCTCCTCTCTTATATCTCTATTACAGACACGTTTTGATGGGTGTTCTTTCTCCTAGTTCTGATCTTACTGTAGATTTTAATAATGTTATAATGCTTTATTTTATCTTCGTTGCTTGTCTGCCTTCAATCTTTCATTTTTAACTTGTAAAGCTCATTGTAACTGTGTTTTGAAAGGTGCTCTATATAAATAAAGTTTATTATTATCTCTCTTACTTCAAAATATTTTCTTCTGGATGTTGGTGTTGTTCCCAGTTTTGAGGATGAGTGAGTGGAAGTGGTGTTACAGGTCAAAGGTGAACTTTTGTCAAGAGCTACACAAGCGTTACCCTTTCTATCAAATTGGAAAAATGGTTTTCATAACTATATATTGAGGATGTGAATACTTCGGATTTATTAAGAATTCAGTGATTGATTCCAGTGATTTAGCTCAACTATTTCCACTTTCATTAAAGCACAACACCATCATGTACGACATATGTTATCTCGCCACATTATTCCAGTGACAGGAGGAGAACTCTCACCCCACACGTCACAGGGACCTCATAAGTTTAGACCTGCTCTGTTCAGATGAGCGTAAAAAGCGACCTCCTGGTATAAATCTAAACCTGACTCCCACCTCCTTCTCCTCCAACATCAGTGAAAAGCCAGACCGTTGCCCGGGAAGCAGACCGTGGCCGTGCATTTTTCTCTTTCAAGCAATCAGCGATGGAACCTCCAATTAAGGTGGTGGAAAAAGGTGGCTACTGCTTTTAAAAGACCAGTGCAGATGTGCAGGTAAGTGACCATGCGGCAAACCCTTGGCCGCACAGCGCAGAGCTCATTGCAATTTCCGTCTCTAATTGGACTTCCCACACAATGCCTGCTTCCAATCATCGCAGAAAGTTGGCGCAGGCGTGCCGGAGGACCACAGATGGACAGATTGTGGAGAAGTTCAGAACAGAAAATTGATGGGGGCAGGGTTTGTAAATGACAAATTTACAGGCTTTGAACTGATTTTACAAAAATAAAATAAATACCACAAGTAAAAGTCCTGCGTTCAAATTTATACTTAATCAGAAGGAGCAGTACATTTTGTTGGAGATGTACATGTGGCCAGTATGTATGTCTATAGTTTTACAAAGACACTTTCTAAAACTGCTGGAGTAGCCTGTGGTGATGCCACCCACCACAATACAGAATATTTGAGCCTCTGCGATTTTCTACACCTGCTAGTCCAAATCTGCTCTTAATGCTTAAATCCTGGAGATGCCATCCTCGGTTAAGGCTTCCTCTCTTCCCTTGGATTTCCTCTCTTTCATAGTTGCCTCACCTGGAACCAATCTGTAACACAATCAAAGTGTCCTCACATGAAAGCCCAGCTCTTCCCTTTGATAGTCCATTTCTCTCTACACTTGTTCTCTTCTCTTCCCTCTGGTAGCTCAAACTGCCGTGTCTGGAAGAAATTCCGCTTAAAGCGAAGACTAAGTCACTAAACATTATGCAAATTTCCCTGAAACAATCCGCTGGTGCTCTGCCTTCTTGCTTTTGCAGACAACAGAATGGGGCCCTTTGTCTAAAAATAAGTGGCGTATAATGAAAACTAAGAGTCGTGCTTGTTGAGAAATTGAGAACTCTGTTGAGAGGGCCTTGAGAAAGTCAAGGTAATAAAAATGGAAGCAGGAGGATGAATAACTTCATCTGGACGTTCAAGTGTCATTTAAAAGTATAATTTAGTGGCTTCACAAAGCAGCTGGTGAAAAGCGAGTGAGAGACAGTTATAAATAAAAAAAGAGGCGCGAAAAAGTGCAAGAAGAAGAACGTTTTCTATTTCAAAGCTTTGCTCATGTTTCCTCATCGTTGGATTGCGCTCATCCATGCAAAGCGCTGATTGCCCCTTCGGGATGAGCTGATGCTTACAGTTGTACGCTGCATGTTCATCAATTGTCCCTGAGTGTGTCCAGCATCGCAGGGTGATTAAACTCTAATAGCAGCCCTTTGAGGAGTCCAGGGGGATTTACTCCTGAGTCAACATGCCAGACCCCATTTCCTCCTCACTCACTGCAGCCTCTCAACACCCGGCCGGCAGCAGCCACAGCAGATCTCCACATGGAACGTGTACAGACTATCCAAACCTTGGGGGTGACCCTGCAGAAGGCCTTAGACATACACACAACAACTGTGCCAACAACTGACCTGTTCATGCCAAACATGAACTTATTTACTGTGTTCCAATTTTAACATTTTAATATAAGTAGATATAAGATCCGACCAGATCGTGCACATGATCTGACAGGAAAGTCATATCCAATCATCTAATCGTGCATACTTTTTTCGGTGCTTGAATATATGCTAAAAAAAGCCCCAAATTGTATTTATTAATGTAAACTGGAGTTTAAATAATTAGTCAATTACTCAATTAATCAAAAGAATTGAAGAAGCTTTTTCAATGAGACGTCTCCAAGAAATACAAGCAAGTCCAGTTGCTTGTGTTCAACTTCTGAAGAACCATGATCTGGATCACTGAGAATCTTCAGAGATCTACTCAAGTTATAGACCAACAAACCAACACATTGATACAAAAAAACACAACTGCTGCTTTTTCTTGATTTTAAGGAGAGCAGACTGAATATTTAGGGGTTTTGCACAATCAGTTGGACAAAGCAAGTAACTTTGGTTAATTTCAATTTTTGTTTTTGTTATAATATAAACAAAAATATGAATTGGTTAATAGAAAAAATAAATAAAACAATTGTTAAATGGAGTCCCAAACTTCAGACTTCAGTTTGAATGTCTGTGTTTTTCTATTGGCCCTCAGATGTAGCTATGTGCAGTTTATACAGTAGTTGATGGCAGAGTATCTGTGGATTTCAAATCGGCAGAGCTCTTTGTTGGAAAACAAAAAGAAGTTTAAAAAAAATCTGAATAATTGTTGATGAAATATGCAGCGGGTGACACAGAGAGGAATCCAGATCTAAGCTGTTTAGGCCAACATCTGATATTTCTGTTACAAAAGAAATAGGATCCATTCAACTCTTTTTCCAATAAGTTAGCAGTTGTGCACTCGCTCAGTGTTGCCTCATCTTCTTCTTCTTCTTCTTCTTACAGCTGAATAGAAGAGGTTTTCTGCTGTTTCAGGATGAAGAATCAGGTTGTCATGAAGTACTCTTCTGAGCACCATTCTGACTTGTGTGTACATTGAATGAGTCTTTAACTTTCACTTTCTTTATTTAAATCAGTCGCCATACATTCTTTCATAGGAATCCTGGAAAGAGCCATTGGCTGAAAATCGATTTCTATTCTGAAAATACATCAGAACAATTTCCTATGGAAAAGACATCTTGGCAAATGTTGCATATATATAAGAAATACCATCCTTCATGTTATATTATATAAAGTGTTTGCATGAATGGGATGTAGTCACAGAAGAGCGTTTGACCTTGCTTCATGGTGGTGCTTTCCCAAGCTGTCGTTAAACAATGCTGATAGCAGCCAGCGATTGAGATTCTTGTCACAGCACTAACATTTCAGACATCTTGTTTTGAAACTTCCCACGAAGCACAACACAACAGCCGTTATCCAGTGGCTCGGCCGAGACGACGCATGCTGCTCCTCCATGTGACTCTAATTGAGTGATTAGATGTAATTCAATAAGCAATCGAAGGGCAATGCGCGTGAGTTTGAGGTGTAAAGCAAAAGAGCACTTGTGAGTGGGGCCTTTGTCTGTGACCCTCCATCGTCGCTGCTACCTTTCAGGCTGCATCACGCGGCCCGCTCTTCTTCTTGCCAGCTCCCCGGCGCGGACCCCTCCGCTCTAATAGTCTAGGCCACCAATTTCAAGAACCACGCAGTTTACAGGTTTAAAGCTCGGGCTTTGCCATGTCTTGTGTTCGCCATGTGAGCCACTATCTTTAGACTGGGATCAACCACACAAAAACATCCCAATTATCATTGTCTGTGAGCAGAGTTTCCACAAATCCCTTTGCTATGATATATCAAGTTTCAGGGATGCTTGCCATCAGCTAACTGTGGCAGGCCCACACCAAGTCCAAATCCATCACACCGAGCTCATCGAGGTTTCTGTTTTCAACAACTGAAAGAAGAAAGCTTCAAATAAAAAAAAAGAAAAACATCAGTGACACAAGATTGTGAAATTATTCTGAATTGTGACACAGCTTCTCCCAGCTTGAAATATTACCCCTGCGTGTGGACCCATTACCCCCACATTCACACAGCTGTTTACTGTCAATCTGGCTCATGCAAATTTGGCAGGAAATGGTTGGCATTGTAATAAAGAGAATGAAAATGGCTCGCTCCATGGCTTCACTATGATGCAGCGAAATAGTTCCATAAATTACTTCAAGTCTGCTAATTCTCAAAGTAAATCAAAGTCCCTGGAGGAGCTGAAGTCTGTGAAATACAGCTCATTACTAAACCAAAGGGACACCAGCCCTCAGAGGGATTTGAAAGTCTGGATATAAAATATTTTAAAAGAAAATTTATTTCAAATCCAGGATTGTAGAAATGTCAGAAAGTTCTCGCCACCATTCGAGAAGCTGACTTGTGGAAGCAATCTTGGCAAATGTGTGTGTAGACAAGTGTATTATCCGACATGTGTCTTTAATGCTTGGTCAGCCCACTTGCCAACTGTCATATTGTTAAAGATAGACTACACCCTCACGGCTTGTGCCAAGAAAGGCCTGTAGATTTACAGTAATACCCTGCTGCACAAGAGTGAGAGCAGAGGCCTGGGGCAGCCGGAGGCAGCCGGAGGCCCTATTGTAAAGTTAGATGCTGTAAAGCTTTGTTATTATAATTGTTACAGACTCTTGGATGCAGTGATGACTACTGGATCTGAATCAGATCATCTGAACCCACAAATCACAGTAAAGTCAGCATCACAAGAAGTGCGTCTGTGCCCACACAACAAAGCTATAGATGATGTTCAGATGTAACAATGACTGACACACTTGTAATATCTATACAATCTCTTGTTAAATAAACTTTGTAGTCTTTTCAAAACTAATAATGCTACTATTTGTACAATATGGTGTATAACTCACAAAATGATACTCAATGCCCATTGGATCTTCTTGCTAAATAGGGAGCTATATTTTGACGTCTGGTATCCAAAAGGATTATTATGCCACTCAGTAGAGCACACTCCTCTGCCACAGCCCCACAATCTCCTTAAATTCAATCAAGCTGCACCAACTTTTACACACTCCGAGATGTCAGTTCCCTAAAGTTGCCTGATTTCATTCATTGAGATCCATTAGCTATTCCCTGCAAATGATGAGAAACACCTAATCTTGTTAAAGAATCGGTAATTCTTTTTTTCCAGAAAAATGTAATGGGTTCTTCCCTGACCTAAACCACATCCTTCCACCAAGTTTCATGGAAATCTGTTTGGTTGATATTGTGTAATCTTGTTTACAAACAAACACGCAAACCAGCAAACAAAAAATGGACAGGCTGAAAACTTTGTGCACGAAATAGTGAGATGTAACTAACCAAATCACTATAAATAGTCTTGTGGTGATAAACACATAGAGAATGTGTTTGCTGTTGGGGTTCACTTTCACCCCTCTCATGGGGCTGGGCAAAAAATAACCTTTGATGATCCCACTGTGCACTACATGCAAAGAACCAAAGAGCAGACGCACAAAGTAAACAAGCTGGTGAACAAAGTAAAGCACACAGCAATTAAAGAACCAGATATTTCACCCAGGAGATGGTGGAGACTGAATACGGAGCTAAAACTAGAACGGCACTCAGTAGAGCACATACCTTACACCAAGGCCAAACAGTCCCCAAGCTGCGCCAATGTCACATACTTATAGATATCAGTTCCCTAAATATGCCTGATTTATTTCATCAAAATCTATTAAATATTCCATGGGAAAACTGTAAAAATGTTGAAAAACGACCTTTCAAGCCATAATAAAGAAAGTGAAAAAAGAATCCTGGAGGCACTCCCTGATCCAGATCCACACCCAAATTTAATGGCTTCTTTCCTGACCCATACAACACCTTTCCTCCACGTTTCGTGGGAACCCGTTCATTTTTCGGGGTGTATTCTTATTTAAAAACAAATAAACATACAAACCAACAAACAAACAGACAGGGGGGAAAACATGACCCCCTTGGCGGAGGTGAGAAAGAGAAAACATTGGACTTACACGTACAAGTCTGAAGGTAACACGTCTCCAAATGAAAGCTGTTGATGCTTCCTGTATGCATGAATGTGTAAATGGCAAATATGTATGTTCGGCAGATTAACTTTATGCAGTGATAAACTATGTTAATTTTGGCTTCACAATTGGCTGTGCTGTCTTTGGTTTCAACCGCAACAAAACCCTGATTAACTTACGCCAGGCGTCTTTTCTCTTTGACAGTTTTCCCTTGTTCAAACTATGAATAGAAGACTAAAAGGTGACATGTTGTTTAAAGTGGCAATCAGCTGCTGTGGCATTAGCGAGCTGGTGACATGGGCAAGGCTGTGACCTAACATCGTCATGTGGTTGTTCTGTGGGGGGGTAGGACACTGAGTCTCTGCAGCCGTTTGAAAGAGGACAAGGCAGTTGTTCAACAAGTGTCCTCCAAAATTAAGTGCAGGGAGCATGACTCTGATTAGGCGCCATGTGAATGAGCCTCTTTCTTGACTCAATAAGGACATTCCGGACAATTACAGAGGATAAGTACAGCTCTGTTTGTCCCTTAGACACGACCTCATCTGTTGGGTCAGTGGCTACCTGGGAGTCTGAGATGCACAGGAGCCATGTGATTTAACTGTATTCAGCTCTGCGGCGCCAACACTAACAAACAGCAGGTGGAAAGTCTCTCTGTTAGGTAAGATTACTAGTCAAAAGAGGGTTCAAATAATAACACTTGCTATTTTTTCTGTTACATATCTGTTACAAATGACAAGTAAAGTGAAAAGGATAGTACAGGTTTACTTAAGTGCCTTTTCCTCTGGTCAAAAAACTCCCTGACACCCAGTGGTGGAATGCGCATCGGGAGCCCCAAACATTTCCCGGTGGCCTGATGGTCTTTTTCTGGTAGCTTCTGATAGTATTATAACAAGTCGCCAGGCGTTATGGAGGGTTGTAGTCAGAAGTAAAGGAAAGGTGGAGCAGAGAGGGGGGGAATCAAGAAGAGAAAAGCTCGTCCCTCAGAAGCAGCTAAATAAATACACAATGTTTCTAAGCATTAAGTTGAGTTAAGTCGTGTAAGAGTGATTTCAAAATAAAAGCGACCTTCCTGTAAATGGGACATCACATTTGTTCAGTCTGTGAATGCCTGAATGAATTAATGAGGTAACAAATGAATCAATCAATTAAATAGAATACACAAAATGAATTGAACTGAATGAAGTTTGATCAATAATAAGTAAAATTAATGATAGGAAATTACAACTGCATGTGAAGCTTTCAGAGAAAATTGAGAATTAAAAAAAAAAATTATTTACCATTACCACTGTGTGAATAATAAGTCAAACTTTCGAATGAAGATAAACTTAAATTCAAGCAACAAAATAACAGACTGTCATTGAGAAACTACCTGTTTCCACAGACTAATTTCACTTCACAATGATAGGTCACCACATCTCTGCAATGGGAATGGTAACAAGCACCATTTAGTCCCGGGTCAAATGACTTATCAGCAGTGATGGAAACATCCAGGTGAATGCTGTAATTTCTTCTTCTTCTTCTTCTTCTTCTTCTTCTTCTTCTTCTTCTTCTTCTTCTTCTTCTTCTTCTTCTTCTTCTTCTTCTTCTTCTTCTTCTTCTTCTTCTTCTTCTTTGCAGTCTTAATGCTGACACTGCTCCTTTTCTGGCGCAACGTAATGGCACGTATTGAACATTCAGGCGTTGGTGCGTAAAAAAGCCCTAAATGTGTTGTTACATTGTTACATTACGTTTTTTTTTAACAAAAACAACAAAACAACATGCAACAGCCATTTTTTTCTTGGTATCGTGCAACGTGCAACACTGGCAAGACAGTGAGGTGAGAGATCTTCTCAGTTTCCAGTGTGTTCATGACGTTGAACACACAAAATACATAAACCTCTACTGGCAATAGGAAATTATTTAATGGTCTTTTTTTAGCAGTTTTACCCTTGTCTAAAAACTTGCATTTACCCACTGTTTCAGTGTAAAAGAGGTAGAAGAGAAACTTTCTGAATTGTCATCTTTTGCTTATTCGTGACACACATGTTTAACGGGACAATGTAGCCTCTCGTACGACTGGAGTTGGAGGCTTCACACTCAGCTGCAGAGTCAACCAAGAATGTAAATGTCACGTGGTCAGAATATTTTATGGTGCAACCGCAAAAGCAGAACCGCCAGTAGAATTAAAAAGAATGGAATGGAATGTGACCGTCAAAGGAAAGTAGAGATGATAAAAGTGTTGGATAAAGTTGTTTCTTCACAGATAGAAAAATAAAACTGGGCAAAACTGGGGGAAACAACTGAATCAAAGTATCAGCCTCATAAAGCTGCTGGCTGTGTAGACTCTTCGACTTGTTCTATTGTCTTAATCAATAACAGTCTGCAATTTATTTCATGCACCGTTTCCCCTGTGCACTTTTAGTTTTAGTGTCACTGGGCTATTTTATGGCTATTTTTCTACTTTACATGACGGAATAATATGCGTCATGTTCTGTGTCATGGTTAAAGTTGGAAATTGAAATCTTCAATTCACATTCTCTCTATCGTGACTCATTTTATGGTCGCACTTTGTCAGAGAAGCACCGCTGAGCCAAACGGCCAAAGGGAAAAATATAGAAGTAATGACGTGGGGGAAACTGTCTCGTAGCCGAGATGGAAGAAAACGTTCGGGACCTGGAGTGGCTACTCGATAATGATCGGGTCAAGATGACCTCTACATCCTCGCACACCTCTTTCAACATACGCAGGCGGTTGGGGGATGAAAAAGAGGCTGGGTTAGTCGTCCAGTCACCCACAGTGTCTTCCTGCTCAACCTCCTTTAAAGTGGAGCGCTCTATTGGATTAACGTTGGCCTGAGGGCGAGAGCGGGTAGAGGTAACCTGAACAGGGGGGACAGGAGGGTCAGCCAACTGTTTCAAGTGAAAGTGGAATTCGGGGGCATCTGTGTTTGTTTGTAATTGGATGTGTTTGGGTCTGACGCTGACATCCTGCAAGGCCCAAGGGGCAGGGTAGAGGTTAGTCATCGTGGTTTCATGCCCGGGACTTGCTTTTCTTCAGGTTTGGGCATTAAAAAGATTGTTTTTCTGACGTGTGAACCTGCGTCTCTTTCCTCTCCACATCCCTCAAGTGAGTAACTGGAGCTTGTTTGGTGTGATCATGTCAGTACACCACCACTGGCCGAGATAAAAGGAGCAAACAGGTTTCTGATGACAGCTTCTCTCCTCACCTCCGTATCTGATGTTCGTGAGCTGGCCTCCAGTTTGCTGAGAAATACCAGGCTCTTCTCAGACCCTGGCAAGCAAATAGTGTGGACACCATGCTGCCTGTGCAACAGAGATACATATATTAAAATCTCGAACTGTGTTTTGAACCTAGGTTTTGTTGAAATATTAGCTCATTGCAAACTCTGACACCGGATCGTACAGCACTCCAGGAACGGCCTCTGAAAGCCCACCTCTGAAACTCCTGGGGTGAAAGGTCACTGCTGTGACAGTGCCTGCTCATCTGAGGGTCTCTCTTTACCCCAAAAGCAAAACACCCGAGGGCAGAGTGGTGGGCTTGTCTGGCCACCCCAACCTGACTCCCCAGAATCCTGGCAGGGAGGCAGAGAACCCTGGATCAGGGCTCCCCCCCTGCACAAATACAGACGGGGTCGTGGGTCATCTGGGGAGCTCACATGAGGCTTTCATCCCAGAGAAGCTCATTTCAGGGGAATGTGGCTCTTTCCCCATCTAGATAGGAGTCCTCCTTCAGCCCTGTGTGGCTGCGCTGAAGCCCGGATCGACAGACATGTTCCCTCGGACCCGTTTGTTTTGCTTTGGTCCTGCGTCTCTGTGCGTATCACTTTGCCGGGTCCAGACGATGCTGTGGGAAGATCAGGCCGGGTCAGCACACACATGGTGTTCTGTTACAATCCAAACACGCACCAAAACTGTATCAAACAGGCAGACAGAGGAGACCTGGGTAAAACAATAACGTTGCAGTATATTTTTAGCTCTTACATTGCAGGGTCTAGAGATGACCGCAGCGGCTGATATCACACATAGACTCACATGCCACAATTAAAACGTCTATGAAAATATATACAGCAGGTTGAGCCAGTAGCTTCCTTTGAATCAAAGCTTAAAACGTAGCACAGTCCCTTATTTCAACTAATTATTGTTTGTATTATTGTATTGGGTGGTCATGTTTAAATTTCTGTCTCACATTTTGTGTATTTATTATTTTATGACTGGGTTTTATTTGTGAAACACTTTGTTTCGAGGAGTGCTATAATAAAGATATTATTATCATTATTATTATATTGCAAACAAAGTTGGCTAACATACACTGCCCATAAGCCTATTGTGAGTGGGAGAGACTAAAGCTCAGGTTTGAGTACATTTCCAACTGTAATTATTTATTCAGCTCCAAGCGTACACACGCCAAAGTCAAATTGAACTGGCCAATTACAGTGTTTGGATACAATGCGAGCTGTGTTCCATCTAATTAAACAAACTCAGCCATTTTTGCGGCAGAAATACTGTACCAACATGTTCAAATAGATACTGACGCAAGACTCAGTCATAATTCAGATATCCGTGCACAGATTTCCACAGAAAGGCCGGCCGTCATCAGCAGAAAGAGTTTGAAGTCTAATCACTCCTTCAGGTCATTTGAAAAAAAAGCAAAAAAATGCTAGTAAGTTTAAGAGTACCGACAGTAAATTAGAGCTATATAGGGTAAACAATAAATAAGTACATGCAAATGCAACAAGAGCTATTTACAGACTGAAAGCATTTGACTTGCATTAGACCCTGTCTGTGAATGACATTTCTAAGGAGGTGCATCACAGCAGCTGGAAATATATTCTACGGCTGCATTACACCAACAGAAATATAAGGAAGATATTAGAATGCAATAACTCCAGTAGTAGGGTTAAAAAACTTGTGGTGTGCGCCTCTACTGTTGTTACTTTTCATGACAGTTGGGGGAACAAAGCACATCTGGCTTTTTCCACCAATATTAAGGCTAACGTCAAAATTACAGGATATTAGGGTAATCTTTCCAGAATGTTTGGCACACGGCACCATTTCTGTCTGCAATCAATTTGCACGGCATTAACGGAGACTCATTATCTTCATTATCTCCCGTGTTCGTTTGCAGCGACTCAACTTCTTACACGCTCACGCCGAAGATTCCCAACAGCTGTCAACTGGTGCTCAATATAATGACATCTAACATCAACACAGACATGTTTCTTCTACTGTTTCTTCACGCACACACTAATAGAGTATTATTAGTGTGTGTGTACTCATATCTTTGTGAAGAACATTTTGGTAGGTCCTCACTTTTTTCAAAGGCCTGTTGGAGGGATAAGACTTGGTTTTAGGTTAAGGATTAAGGTTAGAATAAGAGCTAGGTTCTTTTTAAAAACTTTGGAAATTTTTTTTATTGATTTTATTTTGTTTTACTGCTTTATCTCTCATGTGGCCAATGTCAACTGCCTTGTCTGGTGTTTAATCTTTGGGTTCTACTTCTTGTTGAGAAGCACTTTGTATCATTGTTAAGAAAAGTGTCATGTAAATAAAGATTAAGACTATTATTATTTATTAGGTATATGCAAGCAACTGTCCTTACAAAGATAGAAGTACAAGACTGTGTGTTCTTATCTGTGTGTTTGCGTGCATGTGTGATATTTGCAGCACATGTCCACAACTGTTCGACCTCGTCCTCTGAAGTCTTCCACATGTCCCATGTTTGAACAATCGCGAGTGCTGCTTCAGTTTTTATATTATTAGAGCGAGGCCCCTCCATGAATATGTTAACACCATGGAGTAAAAATATATTCCACATTCAAGCTTCTCAATCTGAGATGTTTGATCTACTGTTGGCACAATCCCTTTGTAAGATGCACTGACTATAGGTGAGATGATATAACATCAGACTGTTTATTCGTAATTAAACATTATTTTCTATTCCTCTTGTATGTAGATCAATGTTTTAATTCAGGAGGACAGTGAAACTGGATTGATCCACAGCAACAAAAAGCTGGCCACTATTGTAACGACGCAAGTCTGTGGGTGATGATTGTTTTATGATAAGAATGTTTCATATTTTTGCCAAGAAAATCGTAAAAATAGCTTGAAGTGCTCATTCGAAGTCCTGCAGCTCATCGTAAAGTCTTCAGATGAAGATGCTTGTTTTCAATTTAATGTCATACATGACAGAGAAAAGCAGCAAATCCTCCGGTTGGATCAGCATCAATCAATGGACTAATGATTTGAGCTCTAAATAATGAAAGAAGCCTCTTTAATCTCGATGCACCCAGCAGTGCAGTGCAGAGGAAATGTTTCATTACAAGTGGATAAAAAAGCACCACAAAAAGAGAACTTTCCAAAATGCATGAATCACTTTCTTTTTAATGAAGAAATGCAGATGTTGTGTTCATATTTTCTGTATTGATTTATCTACCAGATGTGATATCGGATGATCGGTTTATCGTTTGATGAGGTGTCCAGCTTGAATCGCACGTAGTAGAGCAAATACTTGAGCCAAGGCCTGTTCTGGATCAGCACCAAAATCGAACCACATCCTTCCACCAAGTTTAATGGTAATACACCCAGCAGTGTTTGTGTAGTCTTGTTTACAAACAAACAAACCAACAAAACAAATGGACAAGTGTGAAAACATAACCTCCTTGGCGAAGATAAGAATACAGAAAAATTCTTGATTTGTTCAGTTTTCATGTATCGTCCAAACATTCGCCCAAAACCTCAAGATAAATTCGTTATTGATCACGTCATGAAAAGAAAAGCAGGAAACCTTCACAACTGGCAATATTAACTAAAATGATTTCATCAATTATCAAAATATTTGCCAATTCATTTATTTTTAATAGTTTCAGCTGTTTTTTTTGTACAAAAACACATAATTACAGTTCGTTTTTGAGGAGTAAACGGAGATAAAGTCCATAATATTCTTCTCTACACTCGTGCTCATGTATCTATATTCTGTGACGGCTGTTGCAAGGATGATGGATGGAGGTGTCCTCCCGTGTGTCGCTTCTTCACAGCCCAACTATCCACAACTGAACCAGATATAGAACTGAGAGATGAAGGGAGCACAGCATCCCCTCTGTCTTCTCCTGCCTCGGCCCTGTTTATTGAATTATACATCAGTACAACCGCTGCCTCTTTTTTCTCTCCCCTCATCTCTGCTTAATTTGATCAGAGAATCTGCTGATGCAGTGTGTGCCTGCTTCATGTGAAACCAATTTAAAGCTACACATAAAAATCTGGTGTCTCTCTTACTCTCTCTCTCGCACACACACACACGCGCACACACACGCAAATAGAGGGTGTGGTGTGTGCCGTTAGTCAAAGATGAAGTGAGCCCCCCCCCCCTCCCTCGTAACAGGGGTCCAAGCAGCTGATCCACAGGTGAGGGGCTGTAAAGCAAAGTAGGACACGTAGAAAAAAATAGACTTATAAAAAGATGGACGATGCGTCTCCCCTTCCTCCCACTATCCAGAAATGAAGCCAAACTATCCCAGTTACAAATGCTGGCATTTTGTGCAATTGGAACCAGAGTCAGTGTAGTATCTGTGGTAGCGAGGCCCCATCGATACCTGTGCTGACTAATAATGAATCAGTGAGTCTCAGCTGTCAATCATGACGTTTCACCTTGTTTTTATAGCATCAAATAACTAATGAAAACCAAACTTACCCAAAAATGAAAACTTGAACAAACATCAGTGTGATAGGAGTGACCTAAAATGACTGAAACCATCTTTGTTTGTATTAAAATATTTCACATGTATTTTGACTTTTTAGTTAAACTTAAGTCGTAACGTGGTGTAGGCGGGGTTTTTGACCTATACTGCATCCAGCCACCAGGTAGCGATGGAGAGGATTTGGCATCAATTTCCATCTTTATTAACAGTCTTTGATAGAAAGATGTGGCAATGGCTGTGAGTGAAGCCATGTTTAAAAGGTGTGTGTAGTTTAAATGATTGGATAGTTATATCACATGCACATAAATACCGTGGCCGCCATGGCAACATTGCCATGGCAACGGTTTTCACAAGGCAATTCACGAATGATGACTGGAGATGTGACTGTGTTGCAAACCGTCTAATGCTGTCTAATCATAACTTGACTGATATTCAGCTTCCGTCTGTGCGACAACAAAATCACAACGAATCCAACAACTAATAAGCACAGAGGCACATAAAATATAATCAGTGTAAAAACTTTATTGAACACAAAGTATTACCACAAAAGTTCAGTTTCCTTGTATAAGTTTGACCTCTGGACGCAACATTTTCCCTCATTTTGAAGTTCATTCAGTATAATTCACATTTTCACACAGGGCTTTAATACATCAACCAATTAATCAAATTGTATTTGTATGGCCCATATTCACAAATTTGCATTATGGAGCTTAACAGTCTACAAGGAGAGACATCCTTCCGCCCTTGACCCTTGACTAGGGTGAGGAAAGACTACCGGGAAAAAACATTTTAACAAGAAGAACAATTCGCAGAAAACCTAGTGAGAGTCACAAGTGAAGGATCCCTCTCCCAGGATGGACGGAAGTGCAACAGACGCACGTGTAAGAGAGCACATCAACAAAATAACAGCAGTTAAAGGATCCATGAGGAAAGACAGTGTTTAAAGCGTTCTAAACAAAAAGATAATGCTTGTACCTGCAGGTTTTAAACTCATATTAGAGGTGAGCACAGAGAAATGTTCCCTCCTCAGCGGATGACAACAGCCCTTCACACTGTAGTTTTCTAACTTTGCACTAATTCATATCCATCACAGGGAGGCGTCTGGTCCCAGACTCAGTCTGCAGCATGGTAACAGCCCCACACACATACAGACAGAGTTAAAAAGACCTGTCTTCAAATCTAGAACAACAGAGAGACCTGCAGCAGATGGTGTGACCCCCACTGAGCCCTTATCTCAACACCATGGAGTCAGAGTGTGATCACGTGAAGAGACAGAACGAAACAGACTGAATCCACAGAAGAACTGCCACACGTTTTCAAAGATGCTTGAGACAAACACCTGCCAAGTACCTAGAAAAACTGAGTCATCCCTTTGAGAATTGTTGCTTTTAGAGGAATCCTAATTTTCATGTTTAGTGCCAAAGACCTTTTTCTCAATTCTGTACTTCGCTCTGTACATTTAAAGGTAAAACATCCAAGTGAAGTAACAATAAGGAAAACATATTTTTGAGTGATGGGGCGTTACTATCACCTGCAGCCACAGAAGACAAAAGGCCCATGCAGCGACATGAGTGACTGCAGCCAAGTACAGAACAGACAAAGCATGTCACCCCTAAAATAGACTGCAGGACAAATGAAAGCGAGAGATCACTGTGAGATCCGTTCTGAGACCGGCCCCCGGCTGTGGAGGCTCTGCTGGTTTTCCAATTCCCAACATTCCTCTAATTACTTAAAATTCCAAACGACGAGCCAGCGAGGGATTCACAGGAGACAGGTTGAAGTCCAGCTCCAGTCTCAAGTACACTGCTGCCCAATGACATGAGAGCATCTGCACAACCAACACCATTCCATGAAGTTCACATGAACAGCTCTGATGTGAGACACATGTCAGTCGGTTCCCATAGAGCATAAACAACAGAATATAGGCTGCAGGTTATTTCCCGTCTCCCATGCCTGGCCTTTCCCACAGCCACACTGAACATGGCATCGCAGAGGCATATTAAGTCTAACCTAAAGCAGTTTCTCCAGCCCATTCACTTGCACCGCCACGCCTCTCCTACGAGGAGCCGATAGCCAGTGGGGTTTTCAGGGACTCTGCTGCTGATACACACAAGGCCACTGCCAACGTAAACCCCAGCGGCTGTGAGCTGCTGCATCAGGCCCGTCCCCTCTGCATGCAGTGAAATACCTGCACACGGCTCCTGCTGGAAGTGAAACAGACAAGTCAGTATTTAGTGGAAACCTTTTAGAGAGAATGCCACGGCTGAGTGATGTATATCTGTGACAGCTGAGAGCTGCGGCCTGTGGCAGTGGAATGGTTTATATTAAGGGAGGGTTATTGCACACCCTGCACTCAGAGGGGTTTGCCACTACTGTTTGTTTAGCTGTGTGACAAACGTGAGTTTCTCTTTTTGTTTCTCTACTCTGACACTTTTATCTTAAAATCATGCAAAGGTTTCCCCTCGAGAATAGTGACGTGGAACTATGGAAAGAAAACAATCATGAAAATGGAAAGGCATATAATAAAGCATATACCTTCAATTTAATGGTCTCCTATATTTATAATCTTTTATATACTTGAGGCCATGTTCTTGTGAGAAAACAGCATGCAAACCTACATGTGTAAATGTGTACATGCATGTGATTCCCTCTTATTTACAAGCCCATATTTCTCTGTGCATACATAATTGCTATAAACGAGCCGCACATTCATATTTTGTTATGTTAAAACTATGTTTCCGGCAAAATTATTAAAGCTGATGTCATTTTAACAGTGGAAAAAAGAAACTAAATAAACCTTAAAACACTAAGAGATTATTTGGAAGTCTGAGGCAACAATGATTTGCTGTTTTAGCAAACAAATACAATTCACAATAAAGCCCTTTGGCAACAAAAGATTATGGAAGAAATGAGCTGTGAATTAGACATGAGCCTGTGTATGTGTCAGACACATGATACAGACATGCAGACCAAAGCAGTCACAGTTTAAACACTTTTCATTAGGAAATTGACTGAAATGAAGCAGCATTGAAAACCAAAAAACACAGAATGATAGGTTTAATTTATACCATAAATAAAATATAAATATACATAATAAATACTACATATATAATAAATAAACAAATTGATAAATGGATAAATAATTCAATAAATGGATAATTAAATACATAGTTGGGTTTGGTGTGTGGTGTGTGCAGCCAAAATGGAATTCTTTTGCAGTGTGAATGGCTCTTTATTCAGGAGACATTATCTAATAAACTAGAAGAACAGAGACAGAAATCCTCATTAACAAATACCTGCACAGTCAGAGAGGAACCGCTGCTGAAAGAGACACACCGAGCACAGAACACGTGCACATGGGTCGAAAACCCATTGTTTTTCTTTTCGACTTTTCTTTTTTAAATGAGCAATTTAACTTTCAAATAACAATGTGACCTCGTTACAGCGAGAAACTTAATAGATGCTAAAAGATTATTGCTTTTGGGAGGAGGGCCTTTTGGACTACGAGTCAAAAACCCGCCACAGCTTGTGACTTTTAATCGCTTGTGGTTCTAGACTTTTATTTTGTATTTTCATGTAAGCAGCCATGAGGCCTCCTGATCCTGACCGAGCTGCAGTGCAGATGTGGTTCACATCGTGTTGTGTAACTGCGACAAGACATGACTTCAGACCTTCGTGATTAAACGGAAAGAAAGAAAAAGAAAGAAACAAGCTTTTGATTATTTTCGTACACAAACAACAGTGAGACTACTAGTATCACCGCTAACTACGTACTACAGCTATCATTACTATGATAATAATAATAATTATCATCATTATATATTATTATTAAATTATTGTTATTGACCTGTCCAGGATGCACGCGGCCTATGTCAGCAAGGATTGGCTCCAGCGAACCTCAAGACGATAAGCGGTATAACATACGGGGGTAATTATAATAATGATAATAAGAATATATATGATATTAAATATATGGCCTTGTAAATAAATCAGAATTAGTGTTATCAGAATTAAAATGATATATTTGCCTCATTTGTTCAGACTTATCGGATTTCATGAAGGCCCATCTTGTTTCTTGAAACTCTCTTTGGAGTTTTTATAGCCACAGACGAGCAGAATTACTGACGTGGCGTCGTTTCTGGTTTTTTTTTTTACCAGATTGGCAAAGCGCACGAGGCCAAGCGTCTCAATGAGCATCATAGGTTTAATGGCTCCTAATTAATTAAATGTTATCTTTTCAAACTGAGGGCCTGGCACAGTTTTTTTTTTGTTGCCGTGATGGGGCTTTAATTCTCCAATCATTACATGTGGCAGACTCCTCACATCACAAGGGCCTCTTAAACAAATACACACATAGACAAATATTTGTTTAATATTCATGCTTGGCTCTCTTTACGCGCGCTAAATGCCTGGCCTGATCCGTGCGTAATATTTACACATTATGGTTCCTCTTTTGCGCAAGTGGGAATCTAAGAAATCCCAAATGAGATTTTTCTATTAAGGTAGACCCTGTCCCCTTTTAAATCACTACAGCTAACTTTTGTTCTGAAATGCTTTAAGATATGATTATGTCAAGATTTAAATTTAATGTAAAGTGTCTGTGGGTTCCTTGAAACGCTATACAAATCAATTTTTTTATTATTATTATTATTATTATTATTATTATTATTATTATTATTATTATTATTATTATTATTATTATTATTATTATTATTATAATAGTGTGACTCCCATGTTAGAGATGGAAAAAAGGCTTAAAAGTTAGATATGAATAGAGTTGTTTCAAAGTGAGGAGTTATGTGATGTTCAGTGGTGCAGCAGCAGGAATCAAAGCTGTTATATTCATCCTCTTATTGCATTAATGTCATGTGTTGTGTCTCCCGCGTGTTCACCAAAAAAAGCTTCCCCCTCCTCCTCCTCCATGAGCTTGACCTCCCATTTCTACTGGCTGCATAAGGCAGGAGCTCAGTGTGGGCCTGTACTTCACATGTGTGCGCAGGAGCCTGAAGGTCGGGCTGTGAGGTGTGTGTGTGTGGGTGTGTGTGAGAGTGAGTGTGTGTGTGAGAGAGAGGCTACTGAGGCGGCATCAGCTTGAGCAAGGCATTTTCTCTTTACCCCGACAAACCTTCAGGGGGCTTTTAGCATTTGTTCAGTCTGCAGTCTCTGGAAAACATCTGATTCATTTTTCTAACCAGTCCCAGATGCGCCAGTGTGAGCGTGTGTGTGCATGAAGCGCGCGTCACCGTGAGTCTGCGGGAGAAGATCTGTGACGGAGGGAGGGAGAAGAGGAGAAGAAGAACAGTGTGGATTTTTTCAGCCCCCGTAATATCACTTTTTTTTAAGTATGAACGCAGATACGTGCGTCTCATACTGCGATATGACATCGATGGATTCATATTATAGCACAGCCACCGCTGCGCAAGGTAGGGAGCACCAGGCCAACAACCCGTTCAGGACTTTCCCGAGCGCAGAGAGCAAGTACAGCCCCACGTTCATCCCGGGCAAAGGGCAGGGGTACGGGGAGAAGTCCCGGAGCCCCTTCCAGTCGGAGTGCCAGTCGCTGGATGGCACGGAGGAGGGCACCTTCAGCAAGTACCAGCTCTTCATGCAGCGGCCGAGCTGCAAGACTCCGCCCGAAGGCAGCAAGCTGCACCCGGACAGCGCGCACAACGGGACGCTCATTCCCTGCTACGGTGAGTGCGCACGCAAGAGAGAAGGGCGCGCATATAGTGTGACTGTGCGAGGCAACATGTTGGCCCCGAGGTTTGACGGAAATGCAAGACAAGAGGGGATGTTTGTAGGCGATGGTGGAAAGTTACTGTAATGTCAAACACAGCGTGTGAGGAACAGAGGGAGAGGGAGAGTGAGGGAGAGAGGGAGAGAGGGAGAGAGGGGAGCCTTTCTCTACTTTCACTCAACAGATCTGTGTGTGTTTCTACTATTAATTCATAATTTAACTGTGCGGAGTAGGTACTTGTTACTAGTGTGATATGTGCAATGTGAGCAAACAGGAGAAAATACTTTTAATATGTGAACGCAGGCTACATCCTACTTTTTTTGGTATGGGAGTATATTTGAGATAAAATGATAGAACTACAAATAATACAGATTTTAATCATTAACCCTGCATGAGTCAATTTGATTTTTGCAGTTTGCAAGATATACAGTTCAAGTACTGAGTCCATTCCATGAATTTCCTTTATGCAGAGTCTTCGCTCTGACTGAGATTTGATGAAGATAATAGGACTTGGGTTTAATTTATTTTGTGTTTATTGACCTAATGACATTAACAGACTACAAGTCCCCGTTTTCACCAACCACATCCTTGCATTTATAATTTCCTCCCGCAGCATCTGTGTCACAAATCTCACATGACCCACAACCGCAGCGTTTTATTTTCAGTTATTTTCTGCATAAATAACCGCTGACAAATACATGTCATCAATTTTAAATATAAAAATTATTCAAATATTTCCTAGGCCTACATGTCACCGAGGCACGTCTGCAAACACACACGCGCACAAACGGAAAATCTCACTCTGGTCAAAATGAAGAAAGTCAGCTGGACTACATTAATTTAACACTACTTCCTTTATTTTGATTGATTTTATTTGTTGTAAATTATTTTCAACACAAGTAGGCCTACGTCTTTCATAACAAACAGAAGAACTGAATGACAACTGGCGCAGCGTTTAGGCCACGATCTCACCATGTGGGAACCAGAATAAAATGTCCATTCAGATATAGATTTAAACATTTTGTTTTCAGATTCTGACAAATATCAATAATCAGAAAATTAAACTGTGCGTCTGTACGGAGTCTCAGGACAATTCGTTGCGCTGTAAAATAGTTTAAAATAAGCAGACATTTTACTGTCCTGTTTATGAGACATTAAAAGCTTTAAAATAAAATACTAAAAACCTTCTTACGGGCAAAAGGACCTGATGAGTGGGACAACAGGTCAAAATAGCACGATCCCTTAAATATAATAATGAACAAAATATAATATACTGCCATTACATTTTGATTGGTTACTTGGTTACAAAATGAAAATATATTTTGTTTAGCGATCAGACCCGTTGGCGCCTGTATATTTCCAGTCCAGATGTTTATCATGCCGTTACAGAGGAAAACATCTGTTATGATCATGGCTGAAATTTAAGCGTCATGATCGAAACGTATGCAGCAGCAACCTTTGACATGATTTGCGCATTGGAAGTAAACATAAAAAAACAAAATTAAAGACACTAAATGCGTAATAGTGATTAAGTTACTTTAAGGTGTAATAAATCAAATTGAACTTCTCTTAGTCCTGCTCAGTGGGACCAATTAAGACAGTTAACTATTTTTTTGTGCAGTAGTCCCAACCACACTTTGCCAAAACACATCCATAAAGTGCAAACTAATGTGTTTTCCTGAGAAACAACCAGAGTCACTTTTTATTTTCACACACTTTTTTTCAGCACTATATGCCTCCAACAGTGTGCAGCACCCCCTGCACTGAAGTGAACTGATCTGGCAAGTGCATTGACAGAACCGTTTAAACACCATCATTAAATGCGACATGTCTCCCTTGAGGAGAGCTCTGCAATGTTATTATTGAAAATGTTGCAGCCAGATGAAGGCATCATGGCTCTGGGGAGGATACTTTGGGGTCTCGCCAAAGCCTCAGGCGTCAACAGGCTTGTGCTGTTATGTGTGGTCCTCAACGGGAGATATATTGCTCAATGCTGATGGTTTATCTCCGCACCATGATGACAAAAGTCCTCTCAAGTCCTTGGGGAGGTTTTCTGTGTGGCAACTTCAGCTATATAAACTCATGCAGAATTCTATAAAATGTTTTGTCTGTATGTGGCATTCAGAGGTTGTCAAAGGTCAAAAAGTGACAAAAAAAATGTATCACTCAAATGTATCTCTTTGTAAAAATACTCAAACATTTTATGAATGTTAATATTTGCAATTAATAGGCCATGAACATTTTTGCAGCGGAGGTAGAGATGTAGATTTACCGCACGGACACTGTTGATATGAATGTGAAATATACATACTTTTAAACCAGGACACTTCCAAACATTTTGGAAAATTATTTCTAATCACTTTATTCACTGGTGAGTGTCAACTAAGATGATCAAAATCTAAGAGCTTGAACGTGATTCTAAAATTCATACTCAGATATTCTATTTAACGCTCAGGAGGCTGTTCTGTAAGGTCAAGGTTGTGCATAACCAACTAAAATGGAAAATCATCTCTGAAAGAGTAAATCCACATATTCCTGCACAGTAGTTACTCCGCCTGGCAGGTCTGTTCATTTAAGTGCACGCTCATGGGCGAGACTGTCCCACAGCGAGGACAGGGACGGATGGAGCCACCTACCTGCTCACACAAGCCATGAATGAAATAAAAACCCCGGAGGTGATCGAGCGCTGAGGAATGCAGGTCAGCACTGCGGGAGAGGTCTGCATTAATCTAAGGCAGATGTGCATTACTGGCTCCTATATAGTTATTATTCATACTCCCCAAACATCAGATCTGCAAAGCTACACAGAGTCCCTGAGATGACAAAGTGGGACTGGTTTACATAACCCTGTCTCAACAATACCTTGTGCAAACAAGCAAAGAGTCAGAAATGGACGTGGAGATTGGGTAATGATTTGAGAGGCTTTGGGGTTTCTGGGAAGGCCGCACACGTGTGGGAATGACTGTTTACATGCATGTACTTTACTGAACTCTGTGACTTTGAGATGCACTGCATACACTGTTGCATCCACTATCTTTGCAATCATCGCATTTTCTTTATGAAGGGAGCTCAAATCTGAAAAACCCTAGTGTTTATGGGCCTGTGGTCGATCCTGAGGTTGAGTTCTGCGTTTGTTGATACACAAAGGAAGCATTTGTGGTCATACTGGTACTTTCTAAAGGCGGTTTGTGCCTCATCATCATTGTCCTTTTTAGAAAATGACCATTTAAAGAAAATTACGCAGTTATAAAATACAGCTTGTCAGTGTTTATACTCTCGAGCAGACGCCTCCTCCTTTCCAGTCGGATATCGAAGCATCCTGTGATATGTAAAACATTTTTTCTCAGCATATGAAAACCAAAACAAGAACCCCCAAAAAAGTCCTGGCACCGTTTAAAAAGCATCCTGTCAAAATACATTGCTCTAAGTACATGTTAAAAGGCTCGGGGAAGTGATTTCACCGGATATGCATGCGCTGATGAGTAACACATTGGGTCCATGTTAACAATAAGCAAATGCTAAAGTGACACCTGTGATCGTGCCGGCGTGTGTCTGTGAAAGCAGAATGAATTAGAATACACAATAAGTCAATGGTTGAGAGCATGGATTCCTGACTTGTTAAAAAACCTAATGGCTGAAATAAATGTGTGACTCAGGAGGTGAAGCAGCAGCACTTTTCCTGCCATGAAAGGGGGAAAAAAAAAAGTTTTGTCTAATGAGGACTTTTCATTACCTACATAATGATCTTCTCTCATGCTGTTGTGCAGCGAACACGGCAGGTCTTGGCCTTTTACCTACAGCCGCCTCGCTCGGGGAAGGTGCCTCCGCAAAGCCTAAAGTAAATGTCAGATCTGTGCTTTCGCCTAATCAATAATGAGAGGGGAATTGGTCCATTCATCCAATCAGAGCAGGCACGTAACATTAGACTCCGCCTCCTACAGCAACGGCATCTCTGGACTCTGGCCATTATGATGCAGTAGATCATTGCATTAGAGAATAGGCTACACTCAGCAAGTACTTTTACTTTTAAGTATATTTAAAAGCAAAACCTTACTTACTTTTATTCAAGAAACATTAATGTGCTACTTTTACTTGAGAAGCCTTTTATCTTTTTATCTGTGCTTTTACTGGTTGGTAATGGTTGAATTTAAACATTTGTAAGAGATCTTGAATAATGCAAATGTGACCACACATTTCTATGTTATTGTCATAAAAAAAGAGGAAAGCTTATTGACTGAAATGTAAACACAAGAAAGTCAAAATATTGGACATTACAGAACTGGTATTATATGTCATGATCTCTTTAGGTCCATGATTAACAATAAGACTCATTTTGCTTTGATATATATTTTCTAAAATAAAAGCCAGGAGGGGTTTTATTTTCAGGGTGTTTAGCCAGAAGAAGGACGATCCAGTGAAGAGCCGTGGAGACAGTGTCCAGGCCTGACACTGTCTCCACTGTGTCATTGAGTGACACTGCTGCACCACAAACTTTCTTTATGCAGCTCAATGATTAGAAAGAGGCAAAGCTACTACATGAAAATGTGATAACAGTGTGATTGACAGTATAAATTTGATGGTGGAATGTATTTCAGACCTTCAGTAGACAGGGAGAGGTTACAGAGGATCATTTATAATCACATGTGATTCTAATTCCCTCCTTTAAGGATTCTTTTATTACTTAATGTTTCTCTTCCAACCAAAACTTCCAACACAAAATACAATCAAAACATTGAAAAGGTTAGAATAATAACTTAACTTTGTCTTGACCTTGAGCGGTCAGTGCGTTTGACTGTGTAGCGATTCGCTGCATTTCGCCAAACAGGCACTTTTATAATAAAATTCTATCAAGGTGTTATTTTAACATTAAGAAGAAAACCTGTGTACTTCCTCCACTTATACACTCCAAGAAAATAACACACACAAACTATTCCTGTGGTGTTTGATATGAGACAGAGACAGCCACAGCCCAAGGTATTATGACAGTAGTGAGGTCATGATCGTGTCAATTTATCAGGAGCTGAGGCTGAGCAGAAAGATTTTTCACTTTCCCAGGGAATCTGCATTCCTGCGTGAGCCGCTGACATAGATCTCTCCTCGGGAACATCTGGGAGCCTCCCTTCCACCGAGGAGACAACAGTCAACATCAGGACTGCGCCGCATGTGGAAAAATCCAGCCGTGAAGCAGCAGTGAATGCAGAAGGAATAGTCACCTGTTGACGGCCAAAGCTGATGGAATATCGGACTTTATTTGGTCCATATAGAGGTGTGATGAGCGGAGAACCATATAGTCGCAGACTGCTATCAGCTCCGAGACTGCGTTTTAGAGCACTCTGTTTAAAAGCATTCCCTTCCCTATTTAGTGTTTGGTCATTAACCCTTCCCCAGGTTACTAATTTATAGTGTTTCTTTTATTTGGCTTCACTTGACCCTCCCCGTCCTATTCCATAAAAACTGAGAGGGTGCCCTGTTGCTTTACAACTAGTTAAATTACACTTTGATGTTTTCTCTCCGTTTTCAGCGGTGATTAAATTGCTGACCCTAGTAAACATCTGACCTCAGCTAACTGAAGAGGTCTGCAGCTTGTCACCCAGTCATTCTGGCAAATTGCGGGATCAGCCGGCGATATGCGGAGCAATCACATATATGTTGGTGAATCCTGAAACAGTCGGAAAACACATTCCCCCGAAAGCCAAAAGAACCTAGAGCCAACGCAGTGGAATCTTGGCTCCAGAAAGAAAGCATTGTGCGATGGCAGCGTTCTGCAGAACAGCGTGCAGAAGAGACAGCTAAGCATGCGGGAATACTTGAAGATGTTTGTGGTGAACAATTGCCTGACAGAGAGAAGAGAGATGAGTTTGGAGTATGAGACAGAGAAAAGATATCGTTTGAAGTGGAACTGTTGCAATCAATGCAGATTCCAGTCTAAGCTTTTTCCAGGCTCTATGCTAAGCTAGGCTAACTGGCTGCTCCGGTAGGTTCACATTTACTGTACAGACAATAAGGTTTTTAATTCTTGTTAAGAAAGCAAATAGGTATATTTTCTTACTCCTTGGAGGTAGAACTGCTTGTCTGGTGCCAAAGTAAATGTTGGCGATATAGTCCTGAAAAACGTCAAACAGCTCCATCTTTCCATCCCCTCACCCCTGCACACAGCTGGGCTCTCTAACAGGATATGTGCCTTGCTCAGGGGCATGATTGCATATTCTCTGACTGATGCGAATGCCAAACAGAAAACCTGGAGTTGACCTGTCTTACTTCTTAACGCTGCATCCACGCTCCTGCCCAGGGCTAGAATAATAAAATATTGCACAGTTCTTGAGTGTAGGAGGCCAGTGCAGGGGTTGGTGATGTCAGAACATCTGCCTGCGCGCCGAGACTATAAGAGGGTCTGACAGGTGGGCCACAGCAATATGAGGTCATGAACTCCAGCTGGGCAAGCTGTGTTGTTCCATTAGCGTCTCGATTGGGGCAAGATGGAGCCAGAGAGCAGGGGAGGGCTGCTGCAGTTTTCGAGGGGATGACGATTGACAGCTCATTGTGGGACACTCTAGCCAAAGGCGTACTAATCCATGAAAACAAACATGCATGTGGAGACAGCCACCGCCTAGCTTCATCACTCCCAAACTATTCAGTCGTCTTACTAACCACTAAAACACTTGGCTCAGAGAGTCACCAGTGCCACACGGTGTCAACTCTCTGTCAGCCAACGCACTGGGCTTCAGAGAGTGACAGTATTCATTACTGACATCACTCGTGACAAGAATGGAAAGTGACAAAGTAAAATGCACGCACATTAGCACAAAACTATTAAGTTAATCATGCTCAACTTGATCTACCTCAGAGAAAAATGTTGCAGGACCGAAATAACGCTGGTGTTGCACAAGACTCACAAATCTGTTTATGTGGAGGAGACCATTATGCGCTGGTTTCGAACCAATACAGTTGGGACAGGGCGAGCTCCCCGTGCCCACTGGCAGGAAAGGCAAACAGAGAGTCTGACAGAGTGCGCTGTTCTCACTGGCCCGCAACCAGAGCCCCTTCAGCTTATTTATTCACACGGTTGTTTGTTTATTGAAGGAGAAGGGACAGCTTTCTTCATCTCCTGAAAGGAAACAAAAAAGCTGCCGTTTCGCTGACAGGAACAGAGCGTGGTCTGTCACAAAATGGACGCTCGCGAAATTGAAGGTGACAAACACAATGTTGTTTACATGTGAGGGGCAAGGCTGCGGGGGGAAGCGTGGTCGCCCCCCGCACACAAGGCCCACCATACACGGCGTCGAGACGGAGCAGGTTTCGCGTGGCTCGGATTTCATGTGGCGTGATTGAGAGATGAGAGGGAGAGGCCTGCTAAGGTTGTGTCAGGGGTCACGCCAATGTGTAGTGACATAGCTTTCAAACAGAAAAAGACATTTCTTCTTTGTGACTGTGAGACTCGCTGCATGCAGACAAGGCCTGTGAGCCTCAGAGTAAAACATCACAGAGGTGATGTAAGCCTAAAGTAAATGTCATTTCATGTGGATGTGGTAACGTGATGATGAGCAGACACGCTCCCTGACGTTAATGTGAGGCACCATGGTTTTTATTCAGCCACATGTAAAGAAAGTTTTGCTTTGCTGAATATCCCCATTATACATTAGCAACTACAGGACTATGTGTCTTTATTTGTTCAGCTCTAAAATAGTTAGAAAGTTGATAAAAATAGGTTGTTTGAAAGTAATAATATAGAGTAAGAATATGATTATATGATTAAATCCTTATATAAGAATATATATATTAATAAACAACTGTGATGGTTCTTTACATTTTTCATGCTTAATGTTGAAATTATACTTCAGCTGAAACCTAAATTTTGATTTACTTTAACTTAAAAATCTATGGGCCCCGCATGCAGAGGTTTGACTCCTCCTCCAATGGTTGTGGGTTCGATTCTGTCTCGGCCCTTTGCTGTCTTTCCTCACACTCTCTCCCTATTTCACACATTGCAATCGTGTCAATAAGGGTGAAATGCCTGAAAAAAAAATTTTTTTTAAATAGAATTGACAAGGATTTTTTGGGGAGTTTCATCAATTCATATACAATAACACAAAAATATCATACAAATACTTTCAAACGTATAAATGGATCCTCATGTGTAAAATTGGTGGAGTGCACCTTTAAAAGAACACAATATGATTGATTGTAATCTTGTTTCTTTGTGGCCCTTTGTTAAATTCAATAAATGCAGGTAAAGACAACAGCGGCCTGACAGAGTCCGAGTTGCCCCAGAACGTGGACCCTCCTGGGATGGAAGGCAGCTACCTGAACCTGAAGGAGCCTGGCGTGAAGGGACCGAGCGAGCGGCCGGGCTCGGACCTCTCCAGCCCCATGGACAAAAGTGAGGCTGAAAGTAACAAAGGCAAGAAGAGGCGCAATCGCACCACCTTCACCAGCTACCAGCTGGAGGAGCTGGAGAAAGTCTTCCAGAAGACACATTACCCAGATGTTTATGCCCGTGAGCAGCTGGCACTGAGGACGGACCTGACGGAGGCTCGTGTGCAGGTGAGGACACCAAGTGTAACACCGGCAAAAAACTTTCTATGCATTGACATGGAACATGTCCTTAAATTCATTTAAAATCAGTGTTAAACAATGTTGTATGATGTGGATATGGTTTGGTTGGTTTAGGGACAAAATTGTCTCGGTGAAGTAAGCAAGAGAGTTTGGGGGGGTTAAGGTTAGATTTGGGTTAAAATAGATGGGTTTGTTCAAGGTAACGAAACATAGTGGTTTGGGTCAAAATTAGAGGAGCTTTGGTGTCATGTTTACAATAATACTTACGTGGATATGGTTTGGGAATAATTTTAATCTTGTTAAAAGAGTCAATTATGTGTTTGAAACAGGAAACAAACATCAATTTCCAATGTTTTGTCAACCCATTGATTAACCCCAACCTCCTTCGTACACAGACGGACTAAAATCCTTTTTTTCTCACGTCAAAATGACCAGGGCCGCTTTGTCACTTGAACATGAACGTATGTTGTTTTGAGGCACTTCCTGAAATGACTGATGCTGTGGTTCCAGCTTGGGAAGCCTCCATGAGATTGAGCTGTATTGTGTGAGGGCGGTCGTCCATGTTTGCATGCTAATAACCACTCAGGGAACTGAGAAAAAGGGCTGGGAGAGTTAAGACTGGCATGTTGACAAAGATTGTTGGGAACAGCAGACAGCAAGGCCTATTGTTCTGAATCTCTCTTTCTGCCTGCCAGTTTTAGATCAGAGTGGGATGGGTGGGACTAAGGGAATACTCTGCACTTAGCTCTTACATGCTGCAGGCTCTGCAAGAAGGTCAGAGGCCAAGGGTTTCTCCCCAGCACTACCGTGTTCAAACTACTTCACCGCACAACACTGGAGGCAGGGAGGGAAAACACATGGAAAAAAAGCTAAGAAAAGTCATCAAAGCTATTTGGCAAGGATATAAAAAACACTTTGAGATGCCAGTTTCAATTTCCATACATAGTGCAAGACACAGTCAGGGACAGAGAACCTGGCCGGGTCCTTGTGGTGGTACAGTAAAATAAGTATATTGATGTTGCGTTCACACAGACCCATCTATTCCCCAGATGAATATAATTAACTTCCTCATCTGACAGGCACACAACAGACTCTGTTGAGTCACTGTGGGGTTTGACCCGTACTTCTAAAATCAGGCCCGAAATATGCGTGCAATCAAGACTAAACCCCACAATTTCAACTGAAGGTCCATCAAGACAAAGTCCAGGGATATCCAATTGTTGAATACCAAGGGGCACTCGAAGCTTGGCAAGCGACCGGAGAATCCTTTTCATCTCAGAGAGAACAGCTATTCAAATCCAGAATACAGATGTTTTCTGCCAAAATGCCAGTGTCAAGGTCCTACAGTTTCCTCCTCAGTTTGAAGATGAATGTCTTCATAAACTAGGCGGCAGTTTTCCATAATCAAATCTGCGACTTTTGCTGCCACCAGTTTATTTAGTACAATTTGCTCTCAACCTCAGACTTGAACTTCACCACACTGCCTACTTTTTTTTTTTATGGAGGAGGAGGAGGAGGTTGTGTGTGAGATTGACTGCTGAAGCAGTCTATCAATTGCCGTGGTCGTGGATGACAGAGATGAGGTGCGACGGCTGAACTTCAAAGCTGCGTTTGGAGTTGTGCACTTTGCCCTCCCTCTCTCCCTCTTCCTCTCTCCCTGCCTGCTGGCTCTGGAGCATAAATAAAGCTCTTTAATGGCTCTGTAAGCTGCCTTTTGCTGTCAACGTCTTTAGCAATTACTGTATCACCGCCAAGCACATTGAGCTCCAAAGGCACTGAGCCACCTTCATTGCAGATGTTGGCGAAATAAAATAAACAAGGCTATGTAAGCGTTTGCACTTGGTAGATATCGTGCATTTCACTATCATACAGTAAATATATAAAATGGGTCATTGTGCATTTTGAGAAACAATAAAATGAATTTGCGATAATGGTGACGCTCCTGTAACACCTCAAGCCTTCCTCTTTGACAAACGTAGAAACGTTATAGGTTGGGGAATAGGAGACACGGAGCAGCAAAGGACACATCTGACTTCATAATGTTCCCTGAATGATCTTCCTGCCAAACTATTTGGCTTGAGTCTCATTCCTTCTGCCATTCAAAGGCAAAGCAAACGCTCTGTGAAACATGACACACTCAGTACGCAGAAACAACGACAAGGGGCATGTAAGTGTTCAGACCTTGTTTGCCTGTTTATAAAAAGGAGTGTCCACATTAGAAATTATCAGTTAGTGACTAACTTTTAATTTAGTTAATAACATAGTATGTAAATGTGTGTTTTCTGTGTGTATCCTTTGTGTGCGTGTGTGAATGTGTGTGTGTGTGTGTGTGTGTGTGTGTGTGTGTGTGTGTGTGTGTGTGTGTGTGTGTGTGTGCGCCTGCTCTTGTCTACACGCCTCCGAAAGGTCAGAGGGGTTAGCTGCGGAAAGCCAAGGGCTTAGGCGTCAGGAAATTAAACATGAAATGAAAACAAGCTCCAGTTTGAACATTCTCCCATCTCACTTTCCAATATCCCCACTTCCCCTCGCTGACTTAAAAGGAAGGAGGGAGGAGAGCGACACGGAGAGGGGTCGACGGCGGGGGATGGGGGTGCTGGAGTGGGAGAGGAGAGGCTGAGCTTCAACCGAGGGGAGGGAGAGAACGACAAAGAGATTAAGATGAGGGGAGGAGGGAAGGGGAGTTATTTCGATCCATCACAATTAAGATGACGGCTCCGTAACTGATAAAACTTCATATGTTAAACTGATAGTGGAGCTTTGAAATACATGAACAGTATTAATCTTACAGACTTTAACCTCAGCCACAGCCTGAGCCATCAAAGTCGTAATAATACAATTTATAAATAGTATATACAATCTGTGAAAATTATCTACTAGCAGTGTATTTCCAGAATCATAAAACTTACAGGTAATGATCTGTATAAAAGTATTACATCAGCCATAAAAAAAAAATCAACTTGTACCTGTATTACCTAATTTAGGTTATTGGTCTTTTTGCTCTTGTAAAACAGCCATATATACCAATAAAACTTATTGACTTGTATTGCAACTTCCTTATAATATTTTGGATTTGGTTTATTCTGCACAACTTGAGCCAAGAGACCATGTTTTGATTAGAAGGAAGAGGTGCATCTTAAAAGTGTATTTTATGTGTAAATATTTTCATCCAGGTGGTTAGTATTTTTACCACCGCCAACGAGGTTATGGTTTCATTGTTTGTTTGTCTGTTCGTTAGCAGCATTACACAAAAACTACTGGACGGATTACCACAAATCTTGGTGGAAGGATGTGGTTTGGGTCCGGGAAGAACCCATTAAATTTTGGTTTTGGATCGAGGGGTGGACGCAGGAATGTATTATTTACTTTCTTTAACATTGCGAGATAGGGCGTTTTGACGTTTTAGTGAAATTATACAGAAATACTACAAAGATCTTGATGATAAACAAAAATTAGACACATTACCGGGGTCTAGTATCTATCTACAACCCACAGCTAAACTTAGTGCTAAATCTGTTCAATAAGAGTGTCAGAGGAAAGTACAAGTCAGTCATGTTAGGATGTTAGATGTGATAGAGGTGCTCTCAGTGTAGATGAGTCTTTAACAGGTTCTTGAACACCAGAGGACGTTCCTTGGAGAAACGCAGTGGTCGAGACAAAGCATTATTATATTTGATTGAGTTTAGCTCTGTAGACAAGTGTTGGTGAGTTGAGTTTGGAAGTGATAGTCGACAAGCAGTGAAGTGACATCAGTGGCACAATAAGGAGACAGATCCAGAATAGTCTGAAAAGGATAGTTGGTCAAGATGTTGGCTCCAACATTGACACCAAGGTTTCTCGCAGCATTGGTTCGAGGCAAGAAATGAAGAGGCCATTTTGATGTTGAGATACATGAGGGCAAAAATTCGGGGTCTAATATCAACCTCTGCCCAATCAAACTGTGTCATGTCTGGATACCTAACCTATACCTGTCCATATGCTTTACACGGGTATACAAAAGGTCAAGCCTTGAGGATTACGTTTGGAAAACCTGTGATGTTTTGGGTTAACAAAACCAAAGAGCCACTAAATTTAAGACATGACAAACTTTAAAACAATAATAGACCCCAAATCCTGAGGGGAATATAACGGACTGCACCTCCTATCCTTCCCCCTCCAAACATATGATATAATTAAAAGGGCAACGACCCCTCACCTTGACGTTGAGGTTCGGTCACAACCCAAGATATCCGTTTACCTCTTGGCCAGGATGAGCTGTCCTCTAATCTCGCCAGCTGACCCAAAGAATGTCGGAGTCAGATGACATTTCTTTACGTCACCTTCTTGCAAAAACACACGCAGCAGCTATATGTAGGCGATCATAGGACGCCATATATGGTCTTCTCTTTGAAAATGAACCAGCCAGTTACTGGGTGAAAGACAAGCATGAGGTTATGAGATCATATACGTGTGGAGATCAAATCTTTGTGTGACAGCTTGTGTTTGTCACTACACTGTCGTACTCAGATAGAAATGGTCAGTGAGAAATCTGAGGAGGGGGGATTTGAAGAGGTTGACTGAGGCAAAATTGCATGTCATGGACTGTGAAAACCACAAGCTGATTGGGCTGGGAATCAACCCACAATCCAAGTTCAAACCCCTGTGTCAAGGCAGGATCGCTCTCTCTTCTCTCTTTGAAGAAGTTTCCCCCTTCCCTCTCGGGAGGATAAGATTCAGACAACTAACAAATAGATACAGATAAACATGTGGAGAGTCCCAGATTCCCACTCTACTCGGCTATTCTCCTGCATGGAGATGTGAGAAAATTATCTTTTAAAAAATACGGATCAACAGACATCACAACTTTCCATGGCTGGGAAAGAAAAGAAAGGAAGAGAGAAAACAAAAGACAAGAGGGATAAGTGAGGTGGCAATTGGGTTAACCTGGCATGGTGGTTAGGGAAGGTAGGGTTGGTAGGTTATTTCTGATGTACCTTATCTTATTTGGAGAAATCTTAACATGCAAATAGACAACAATAAATAAAGTAGTCTGCAAACAAAAGGAAAAAAAACGGTGTCTGTTAACCAATCAATTAATTCGGACTGGATGATATGATAGGTTGGCATACCTGTCTGTCACTAACCAACCTGTCAGCATGAGTGCAACCTGCCCCACCCACAAAATAAACAAACATATTTTCAAAGACATCCATTAAAGTAACTGTGAGCATTGTCAGGGATTGTTCTGTGCCACTGTAAGTGCTATGAATGTAAATGTGTATGGCGGAGATCGCAACACTACCAAAGTACCATATAATACCAAAATCAGACCGACTGTGGGCGCAGACAGAAAATGGTTGAGTCCAGCCCTGTCATCACTCTGCACACGATGACATAGGCCTTGTGAGGCTAACAGCCCAAATCTGTTTTGTGGTATCCAGACTGTATCTAAGTTGATTTTAAAGAGCGTTGATGGCAGTGAAAGAAAAAAAACAAACATGAAATGAGATTTTTGCTGATAAGATTCAAGCCACATTTGGAGGTGGTCTCACCGTCTCAGTGAGTTTATTCAGACAAAACCAATTGATCGTTTTTTTCTATAAATAATCAGATGACAAATATTCATTAATGTCACAAGTTGACAATTTGAATGTCTTAAGTCCAAACCTCAAAGGGATTTAAACTATTTTCGTTAAAGACTGAATAAATCAGAAATGATTCACATTCAGGAACAGAGGAAAACCTCTAACCATTTAATTCTGGCTTATTATCTTTAAATAACGTGTTCAGCAATTTACATGTTTTTTTAATTACTGACTGACAAATGGTTTCAACCTCAATCTACTGTACATAAAACCTGTGTGAGCAGACATGTTTGTGCTATTACGCAGTTTAGAAGCCCGGCCAGGAAATGTTTAACCAATTATTAAAAGATGTGAAAGTGAAGGGAAAAAAATAAATGGCTCATGTTAAAGGATAATTACGATAATTATGTTCTACAAGGTGTAAACGTCTAGTCAGTCTGTGGCTGTTATATTAACACAAACAATGACTCAAATGCTAATTGTTTTGTTTTTTATCTGATCAATATTTACAGATTTTTATGATCTTAAAATTGTTTACAATCTGGAGATAAAAAAAAGAGGAAAGAAACCTCAAAAAGTGTAAGAAGAAATCCCTTCCACGATGGACAGACATAAAACTGATGTGTATTTAAGAGTACAACAATAGTATATAGAGTATCCTGTATTATTGAATGAAACAGCATTGACAGTTAATACAGATAATATTAAAATTACTCCTGTGGATTCTTCTAAAACTTACTTTGTTGCTCTCTCTTTCACAACCCTCTTCCACTCTTCGGTCCTGCTTTCCTCCTGTGCCGTCCACAGGGAGAGGTGGCCTTAGTAGCCTGCACTTTGTCTGTCAGCAGGATTCTACCTTTTCTACAAAGTGCCACGTCTCTCAATCTCAAATGACCCAGAAACTCCTAACTCATACACTACGTAAACAATACTGAATAAACCCATAGATCGAGAGGTAGAAAAAAAAAAATCATATTCTTAAGTTGAACTTGAGTTTCATGGATGAAACAGAGGGATTCCCCGATGCATCCCTCTGTGCTGACATGTGGGGGAGAGCACACCTTTTTCTCTGTGTGATTTATGAACGGCTACAGGCCCAGATGTGGATCTGTCGACGCTGGCAGCCTGAAGGGAGGCAGACGCCCGCGTTTCAAAGGGAGGAGCTGAAACGCGCAGCACCAGGGGAGACTCACCACTTTCACATCAATAGGCCCGTGTGGACGGCACTTTAAAGACACGTCAAGTCTTAAAACCCCGGCCTGGACTTTCATGTGCTCCAGAATTTATTTGCTCCACTATCTTCATTTTATGTGGTTCAGTCTCTCAGTCTTGCTGAACAGAGAGGAAGGCCCCGGTTAGTGAAAAGGCACCGGGGGGGTTCTACTGTGTGGGACTTGAAAGCTAAAAGAGATATTTATTCATGTTAAGATGGCGTTTGAGTTTTGTTTAGTAGTGGCTGGTGTGTATTTTGAGGTATTTCCCTCATGGACTGTTTTCTTTGCAGGTGTGGTTTCAGAATCGCAGAGCCAAGTGGAGGAAGAGGGAACGTTTCGGCCAGATGCAACAGGTCCGCACACACTTCTCCACCGCTTACGAGCTGCCTCTACTGACTCGGCCTGAGAACTATGCACAGGTAAAAAAAAATCTTTGCGAGCCCAGATCCAAACTGCACCGATTCACACGGGTTTTTAGTATGTGCTGACATGAGACAAGACAGACTGCAGAATAAATACAGTACATTTTTGAGGCTGCTGTCCATGGATACAATTATCCCACAATGCAATGCACAAAGGCGATGGAGGAGCTGCGCACAGATGGAAAAAATTAGAATAAATCATGGATGGTGAGGAAAATACTCCCCCTAAAATCGTGGAAAAACAAAAAAAAAAACATATTAACCGAGGAAAAAACATTTTGATGTGTCAAGTTCACTAGGCCGAAGTTTCCCAAAGTCACAGTTTGATTCACATCCAACATCACACGTTGTGTATCCTGTTACGATACTGTTTAGTGTTGACATAAAAACAGAATACTATGACACTTAATGTGTTGTAAATATTACGGAGAATTAGGATGTAGTGTGAATTTGGGACTAACCACAGGATGGAAATTATGAGAACCTTGTTTGCTTTACTGCGTAAATTTCGATTAATCGTTTTGTGTTCACGTTAGAAATGTCATCAACAAAACACTTTCTTGCAGTGAATTCTCCGGACTTTTTCATGTTGAATTCTCCACAGCAACTGACATGTGTTCTCAAATACAGCCCTTCTGGAATATCTTAGGAGAATATCTGTAGTTCAGTGCATGTCTGCAAGCAACTTTATTCTCATTCTGTCGCTCTCGTCCTCCAGATCCAGAACCCTTCATGGATCGGGAGCAGCAGTGGAGCGTCCCCAGTGCCCGGCTGCGTCGTGCCTTGTGACTCTGTCCCATCCTGCATGCCCCCTCACCCTCACGGCCCCGGAGGCGTCTCCGACTTCCTTGGCGTGTCCAGTCCTGGAAGCAGCCACATGGGACAGACGCATATGGGCAGCCTGTTTGGGGGTCCCGGGATGGGCGGGGGAATCAATGGCTATGATCTCAATGTTGATCCAGACCGCAAGTCCTCCAGCATAGCTGCGCTGCGTATGAAGGCCAAGGAACACAGTGCAGCCATCTCCTGGGCCACATGATGTCCCAGCCCAGCTCCACCCTGCCCCCACTGGGCCCCCTTCTCCGGAGCAGCCGCGGGCCAGCGCTGCGAGGGAGGAGGGACTTTTCCTGAGAGCACTAATGATAACACAGGTCAAATGAACAGGGAGAGACTGTGGAGATAACAGAGGCCATTACAGCGGCCACAGCAACCAAGATAACAACTGTGACAATCAGCAGATGCTGAGAGAAGCTCAGAGATGTGACTGAGACGAAGATGGTAGTTGGACGTTCATTCTTGATTCCTTTATCTCTCAGGTCTCATTGGGTTTATTCCCTGATAAACTGGGTACGATTCACATAGGTTTAAGTAAAATAGGTAATATAAGATACATGGTTTACAAAATACCTTGATGCAGGAACTCAAACCAGCCGTATCGTACAGTATTCTCATTTACAGAGTTAAGCTTGATTCATACTATTTACTTCATTTAGCTTAATTTTTTTTATTCCATCCATCCTGTCCCACTCACATCATTTGTGTTGTTTGTGCAACTGCCTCTCAAAACTCATCTCACATAATGTGTAAATTAGTATTTACATTTTAAAAGCCATTTAAGAAAATAAGGTAACTCAATGAGACTCAATATTTATTTCTTTTCTGTCACTTTCCAGTGCAAACCGTCCATCAAAGCAAAAACAATATTTGGTTATAAAAGGTTAATTTGGTCTTTGCCTGCTGTGGGTGGTTTACGCCCCTTCAAACTAAGACAGAGGCTGAATGCAATAAGTGAACAGAGTCTAATTGAGCAAGAGCAGACGTGGCCTGTGCCAGGTTAGTCTGGGAGGAGGGCAGACACTGGATTGGCAGCAATTTCAAACCAGTGTGTCATTTCCTCCCCCAGGTCTGCCTCCACAGGCTCCCCCTGCGAGGCTCAGGCCTCAGGTTACAGGAAGCAGTGTGTGACCACTGGCAGACAGGGCGCAGCAACACACAGCAGCAGCCGTCAACACCAACTAACCGCGCCAACTTCCAGCCGACGGCAATAGATACACGTAATTAGCATCAGACTGAGCTGTCCTGCCCTGTGAACACCACAGTGTACACGGTGAAGACAAGCTGCACACGAGCTGTAATAATCAACTCACCGTTAGACGTGCGCTCAGCAGAGACGACTCCCGGACTCGTCGCTCGCTCACGCAATCCGTCCCGTGCCAGAGACAGGCCGAATCAGTGGCCCTCATCGTTCCAGAGGAGCGTTCTGTAACGTTTAGGTAATGTGGAGACATTAGAGCTGGACGACAGGAATGCGGTGAGTGTGTCCAGTGATTGCAGGGGTGTCTGTGTGTGTGTTACCCTGCTGGAATAAGTTTGTCACCAGAGCTGGGCTGCAGGCTGAGGCCAGAGCCAGGCTTCATCAGCTCTTTTGGCTGATCCCTCGATGACGCCCGCAGGGCCACAGATCCGTTTTCTTTTCCCCTGTGTGGATGATGGCAGGAAGGTCTGGCTCAATGCTGGTTGATCATTGCAACATATGAGTGACCGTTACAGCCCTCCTACCAGAGAGTAGGACTGCAACCAACAAGCAGTTTCAGTATAGATTTTTCTACATTATACATCATTCTTCATTATTTTCTGGATTAGGCGAATGAAATGAATGAAAATGAGCCACGAGTTCATTCAGTTTAGGAAAAGTAATTTGAGTTAATTCAGATTTTGTTGAATGTGAGGGGTGAAAGTCAAAAGCATCCTTCACAAGTTCAGGATAAAAACAGGATGTAGTGAAAATAAATGTAAAATAAATGTGTATGACTTCTCACTGGTCCTCCCTCAAGGCTCCACTCCTCTGCAGCTCCGTCCGTGTTGATACTACTGAAATAAATTGAAATCCATGGTTATGATGTCGTATTGTGTGAACGTGAACAAAATAAATGATATTGTTCTTTTTGCTTGTACATTTTTTTTGCTTATTTGTCAAATAAAGAACCTCCAGAGATAAGCCGCTGAAGTATTACAGTAATATTGCCAAGACGTGTAAAATTATGTTCTGCGTGTTTTTCTGAAGAGTTGCTCTGGCCTTTTTCCGAGGTTGAAATTTCTTTCTAATTTTCTTATTGCTTCACGCAGCTTTTTTGTATATTAATCAAGTATTTCTACTTCTGATTGTGTCTTTATATAATGTGCTGTTGCAATAAGTTATTGCACTTAAAGTTAGTTTTTTGTTTTCTACTTGGGAATGGGACCGCAGTGTTTTTCCATTCGTCTCCCAAGTCCGTCCACATTTAGCACCAAGAACAGCATCACTGAGATCTGTTTGAGGTGTCGACCATTTGTTTGTACAGATAAGTAACTCGCTGTTTCTGTTGATGATGGTTTTGAAGTGACTTTGAAATAAATGAATCTTTAATGGTTAAATGAGTTCGGATACTTTCTTCTTTAAAAAGGTCCCCAATGAAACTCTAACTCTAACTGATGGGGTCGAGCAGCATCGCAGTTGATAAAGATCGAGTTTTCTATTCCTGAGCTTTTCATTTAGCAATTTTTAATCAATCAATGACAGTTATTGAGTTGTCTGCAGCTGTCAATCTCATCTGATTAAACCACACCCACAAAGCAGACTATATTATAATCCTTACATAATACTCAATAGTTATTCTGCCAAGGAGGTTATATTTCGTCTGCGTTTATTTGTTACGCTGTTTGTTGGTAAAACTACAACAGATTTACATGAAATTTACATTTAAACACATTTAATGTTGATGCAGATCTGAATCAGGGGGCGGATCCAGGAATTTTTTTCCGTTGATTTCTCAGAGAATAATTCATGGATCTGGATAAAAACAATCAGCCATGTTTGGGGGACTGATTTTTATGACTGAGTGCATTTTGGTGCAGATCAAAAAAAAAAATCTGGATCTAATGAATTTAAATGTGGTTCTACTGAGTGCCATTCTAGTTTACTATGTAGTGACATTAAGCCGATATTTCGCAGATGTATGATCGTCAATTTGCATAATTATTAAGAATCATCGCTTACAAATGGGGTATCACAGAATATAACTTACACTTTTATGTAAAGCATTATCATTCTAAGGCTGCAGGAATGAATCTTCTAATAAGCATGTAATAAGTTAAGAAAGAATATTCAGATAAGATAAACTAAACTAATCCTTATAAATGCTTCAAGGTTTCAATAGTGACCTACAACTTTACATAATCTAATCCTATAAACTGCTAAGTACAGAATAAGACCAGTGAAGACACACACACCCACCCACACCCAGAATAAATGACATAAAGGACTTGATAGAAAACCTTCATTGGCCAGGGGGGTGGTGTGGTGGGGGGCCTGTTGAACATGGATGATATGTGATCGCATTCTTTTTCTCGCATCAGCAGCTTCCAGATGGGATGCTCTGCCCGAGCCATTAGGCCCAAAGTTAAGCCTAATAGTTTGAATGGGCCCTAAATACCTCCAGGTGGTCTCTGGCTAACGGCCTAGCAATGGTTGTGGTGAGGGAAAGCTGTCATGCAACACAATGTGCAACATCATTCTCCACAGATGTTCCTGGTTTTTGCAATACAAGCTCAATCATGCAACAAAACAGTCCTCAGAAAAACATTTTCATAAGCTCTTCTAAACATCCTTTCCTACGCAACAAGAGCAGCCTGTGATCAATCCACCCTTTATTTCAAACTTTGTGCTGTGTATCATCCGCAGAAGGCACAACCACTTACGACAACTCTCACGTTAGACAAAGGGGAGGCATGGCCAGAAAAAAGAAAACACAATAATGTGTGCCAAATCACATCTTACCATTGCTAGGGTCCTTGCCCTGCAAAGAATGTTGGAGCCCTCTCATCTCTGCTTGCTCCCCGCAACAATTGCCATCTTTTCCACAGTTGTGCAAGAGTTTAAATGCAGCGCTCTGATCGCACGAGAATGTGAAAACTCAAGAGGAGCCTTTCTGCAACACACTGCGGAATCCAGCTCTAGCTGAGGAACTGGAGGTCAGCAATGAGACGACAATAGAAGGAACGATAGACCTGCTTCTGCACAGGCTTTTAAGAGTCAGATGAAATACTTCAGATACAACAGATATTCCCTCTATTGTGTCCTTTGAATGGCAATAATAGTAATAACATCTAGTATGTCACTCAGTAGAGAGCATACCTCCACCAAGGCCAAACAGTCCTTTCATGAAACCGCATTTAAATTCACTAGATCCAGATTTTTATTAGGATCTGCACCAGATTGCGCACACTCATAAATATCCGTAATTTAAATCAAGATGCATGAATTATTCTACACAGATGTACTTCTATATTCAGTGTTGTGTTTTCATGGGATGGGATGACAAACTAGAATGTCATTCAGAAGAGTGAAAACCTCCGAGTCCCTTTAAATTCAATCATATCAGTCCCTAAATGTGCCTGATTTTCTTCATCAGTCTCCAATCATTTCCATCAAAATGTACCATCTTACAATTAAAGTAAAAAATTATTTCTGGATCTGCACCAAAATTGTATGGATTCCTCTCTGACCCATTCCACATCTTACACAAATTTTGTGTAAATCCATCCAATGTATTTTGTGTACAAAACATACCAACCAAGAAACATTTGGACATGGGTAAATACATAATCTCCTTATTAGAGGTGAAATATAGAATATCTACACACATACTTATTTTTTAATAACTGACGATAAATCATCTATGATCCCTTGTGAGATCATCTTACAGCAGACAGAGTTCGGAGGTCACAGAAACCCAAATGACAATGGGAGCACTGTAGGTAAAGGGACGTTTCCCCTGCCTCTGCTCTCCCCACGTGTCTAAAACGTGAGCAGATGAGATAAATAAACACTTGCAGGGAGGAAGAAGAGCAGCACACTGTGCCCTGAACAGCACTCATTAAACCTAATGGGTCACGCTGCTCCAGCCAGGCTCCACTGACACCCTTAATAGAAGGCTGCATGGTTAGGGGACCATGAAGACCATTAGGGCACTTCAAAGTTCACTCCACTACATTAGGGCCCTGCAGAAATGGCAAAGAGGGGACAGATCCGATTCCCCGCTCAGCGCTTTATTTTTCCATCGGTCAGCCTGTCAATCAGCCTGCTCCATAAACAAGTGGATGCTTGAGCTGCTCATTAAGAGCCGTCGTTAGCAAGGCCCAGGCAGTAAATCCGCGCTTATATCAGCTTTCAGCAAGAACAAAATCTAATGCTATATTTTAGAGCTTACACTGTTAAATGATCCCAGTGGTTTGAAAGTAAAAATTGTAAATCAAATTTCTCCACTCATCTCTGGACCAGTGAAAGGACGCCAAAGTGCAGAAGACAAGCACAACATGTAAATTCACACACGCCACGTTGGCTGCCACAAAACTAAAGTCCACCTTATTCAAATAACTTCACGTGACATCTTGTTGTAAATCAAAAGAGGCAGCAGAGGCTTGATATATTGATGCCGACCTCAGGGACATTAAAGACGGAGCAGTCTCCTGCCGTGGTCATAAGTCAGAGCGCTACAGCTCCTCAGCACAGGAGAGGAGCAGGCGGCCGAGGAGGAAGAAACACGGCATACATCACTGTGTCCGGTCAAACGCTCCTCGTTACGAGCCCAGAATGCCAGTAAACAGCTCACATTTAGCGAAGCTTTTCACGCACATAAGAAAGTAATCCTAAACAGCATGAATATACCACGGATCTAAAAGAAGTGACATCTGTTTTTTAGATTTCCCATCAAAGTACAGAAATAAAACAGCATGAACAAGAGACAAGATGGTTCCTCGCTAGGATGAAAATGTTATTGAAGTTAATGCTTGAGGGGACATTGTATGCACATTTTAGAACAAAAGTTAACTAAATCCAAATTTGCATGTCAGATCATTTATGCCTCACAGGGCCTGACAGGTCATTGTGTCTGTAGTAAGTGTAGGAGGGGGATGTGACTCAGGGGTAGGATCAGAATGGAGCTTTACTGAGAGAGGAACATGGATACCTCACTTCTCTAAGTGCCTTCTAATGGGCTCTCTGGCTCTGAGACAGCCTCCCCTATCAACGCATCTACAACTCCACTCCATCACTTTCATCTCTTTTCATGCTCCCACTATCATGCACATCTGCAACGCCGTAATTCTGCAAATACGTTTGTGATCATGATTGTAAGAATCAGCGATGGGTTGCAGAAAGGCTCTTTCATTCTGGCCTTACGTACGAAAGGAGATACATGCATCCTCCATGTTGGCGTGGTTGCTAAGCCATACATCCATCAGAGGGCAGCGCAGAGTCGAGAGTTTCTAACAACAGCAAATGTGGCGATGGTGGAGGAGGATGTGATAATATACCTTAAGAGAGAGGCAAGAGTGGCTGTTTGTCCCTGTGCCCGGGCAAAGGCTAAAAGTCTCTCCTCCAAAAAGTTCCACCATTGATGACATTTCTTTTTGTCTTGTAGTCTATTGGCAACACTGCCCCCCACTATATCCTGTGGTATTGCTCCGTTTCATCTGATTTGTCAGTTTCTGTGAGCTTTTGGAAACCTGCACAAATATGGAACGGAAGTAAATTAGCCTAAAGTGGTTCCTTCCTACTTCACTTAAAAACCTCTGGGCCACAGTCGGACCGTTGCTGGGCCAAGGTCGGACCGTTGCTTTAACCTAGGAATATCTCTACTATACCAGACCATGTGGAAACAATATGAAAGAATAATAATTACATAATTTCATAAGCTATTATAGGGTATAACCTTGAACTTGGCACTGTCATTCTCTGTAGTATTTTGCCTGATCATTCCCTGTCATGTCCTGAGCAGAAACACACAGATTCTGAGCTGAAGTACATCTGCAAAGTAACCACTCAGTATCAGCTTTCACCATTCAGCAGTATGTCAAATTGTTCCAGAGTAGTCTTTTAAAATTGTTCAAATGTATAAAGTAATCACAACGAAATACAGAGCAAAAAAATTGTCAATAAAAAAGTGGCTATGGTTTAAAATATAACCATTCTTGCACTTTTACAAGAAATGTGCAAAGCTAGAATCAAAGCAGGTGGCACAGTGGATCAGTGGTTAGCACGGTGGTGCAACACTATCACTTCGTAGAAAGGGGGACCCCAGTTCGAAATCCCAACTTGGCCGAGGTCTGTGTGGAGTTTGCATTTCCTCCCTGTGTCTGCGTTGGGGTTTCTCTCTGTACTCTGGGTCATCTCACAGAAACATTGATTGATTGAGACTCTAAATTGTGAAGGTCTGCAACATGCTGGCGACCTGAGTGTACCCTGCCTCTCGCCCCAATGTCAGCTGGGATTGGCTCCACCTCCCCGCAAGACCCTCAAAGTATAAACTGTATTGATAATGGATAGAATGAATGAATAGAATCAAGCTCCACAAGAGTCTACTGGAGTGAGCATGTTCCCATATCATGGCATCCGCTTGCTTTGTTAATCTGCGGTCAGTCCACGGTCCCAGCTCTAGTTTCCCATCAGCTGACAGCGGGCATCAAACAGCTGACCCACGGCCAGCTGCCTGACAGGCATCTCTGTGGCCTGTTACCAGGGAGACAGCCCTGCAACGGCTCCCATCATTCACTGACTCCCACTAATAAAACTCTGGTTTATTAGAGTGTGGAAATGTCTAGTGTGGCTTTCTGACATACTAACATAAACAGCGAGGGAAAAGATTTAAAGTGGTACTGACACATGAGAGTAAGTTTCGGGCGGACGAAAAGTGGATGTAGCAAGTGGGTTAGTGGGTTAAATCAACACTTGTGTACTTTTGCAGAACAGCAGCAATGTTCAAGTAACAGGCAAAGATAAAAAAAAATGCATATTCTCAGAAGCATTGCATACAAGAGCAGATTTATTGAAGATCATAAAAGGAGCTTTCTTTTTATATTTACGAGACGCATATGTAAGAACGTAAATAATGTGGCTGATGAAACATGGGTGAACTGTCAGTTGGCATGCTGTAGTGATGAAAAGACTCACCCTGTCAAAACATGTAGTTTCTTACTTTGCCCATGAGCAGCTTTTGAAAATCTAAGAGTCAACATAGCGAAAGCAAACCGCCTCCTAACACGCTTCAAGTTTGTTATCAGCCTGTGTTTCTAACCCCTTCAACCTCTCAGCTCCAGAGCAGCATTTCCTCTCTCCTCTCTGCAATATGCTTCCAATTATGAATCTTGAGGATATGGGGGCGGTGAAGCATCCCTCTGATTTATCGTGTGCTCAGGTCCGGCCTTGTTCGGTGCATTTGCACGCGCGGCCCTCCTGCTGCAGAGCTCAGAGGTCAGACATACACAACAGTTGACCTCTCACAGACGCAATGTGAGTGACAGGCCGAGTTGACGACGAGGGCCACAGGGTGAGAAAATCTGGTGTTCAATGAGCAAAGGAGCATTAGTCTCCAGCTGTGAGTGGAGTTCGCAATACGTTTGGAAAGGGCTTTTTCAAACTAAAGCGATTTCTGTCCACACGATCATTTTGTTGCATCACTTTTAATCCCCGTCCATACTAGCACGCCTGAAAACGTAGATCATGTGACCACCACGTACTCTAGGGGTGCACGTGATGATGTAAACAGGAAGTCATGCGCGTCCTGCTGGAAATGTGATTGTCGCAGATTGCTACAGCTTGTCTAATCTGCATGTAAACAGATAAATCATTGTAGAAATTAACTGTACAAGTTATAATTCATCCATGTTGCGTTCTACACTGGTAGCCGAGGCTGAGGCCAAGTGGTTCTCTTCCAGAAGAGGGTCATGTGATGGGAGCCTGACGAATCGGCGAAGGACATGTCGTCACCAAAAAGACCAAATCAGCAAGCAGTTGTGAGTGTCTTCATCATAGTCTCCAAAAATCTCCATTTCTGCCTGTCCAGACTAACATCCGGAGTAGCGTGGATGCAGGTGTATACGTAGCAGAGTTGATGCGTTTCCATATGAAAACGTAGCAGTGTGGATGTAGCCAAAGATAACTAATGAGAAAGTGGCCTAACAGTCGCCATCATTTGGCCGGCGGCTGACTGCTAAACATTAGTTTTCTCCCTTTGTGGTCTTCTCACATGGAAGAGCTCAGGCCATCTATTTGTAGTCATCAGTTAAATCCAAGTCGTGCGGACTGAAAACACATGCTCCACGAGTGAGTCACAGAGCACAAGAGACCTCTCAAGACAGCGGTGATGCTCAGCCTGAGAAACGACACATCCCTACGGACTCATTTCCTGGCCTTTCCAGCTCACTTCCTGTTTCACACTGGGTTAGGGGCACCGAGCTGCCTCCCAGAGTCCAAGGGCACAGGTTGTGTGGGTCTCAGTAGCTGTAGGATAATGAATCTGTTCTCCACCACAACAACAAGGCGGCTGTTAGAGGGGGCTGCTGCTTTATTTGACTTAATGCAAGCCTTGTTTATTAAACTGTGCTGTCGAGTGTATTTTCTAGATTCTCACATTTTCACTTTGGGTTTTGCGGTCTCATCGCAGCAGATGTGAAGCGTCTGCCCCTGGTATGGTTTCTGTTGAACGCTCCTCGGGGGGATTTCTCCGCGGCCCTTTAACTCCCCACCGGACCTAACACCTTTCACACTGGATAAACACAACACAAAGGAGGAAAATAAGTTTTATGTTAGAGGCTGGGTTATTACATGCAGGAAAAAGGGGGACTCTCTAATTCCCCTGGGCGGCTAAGCACTCGTAAATCATCAGGCAATGAAAGTTTCCTCTCCAAACAGGGGGCTAAAACAAACTGAACACAGAGCCCTTCGCCCCCCCATCCATCCCTCACTCTCCTCTTCCTTTTTCCTCAGAGGAATTTTTATGAGGAAAGAAGAGATGCAGCACTGCAAGACAAAACTTGAGCAAAGAGGTAAATACGACAACATTAATCCTTTGCAGTGACACCAAACTCCCCCCAAAAAACGACATTATTTTAAGGGATTTTACACGAGTTTCTCTAACGGCAATGTAGGGACTGTAACTAGTAACACATTGAGAACAAAGGAGTAAGTTTGAATGTATCATGCTTTTTCTGTTTATTCTTCCATTAAGATTTGTTACTTTATCGAGGATCCAAAAGCTTTTTCAAGTATTTATGTCGTGGCCACAATCAAAGAAGATGCACTCCGAGATGCTCCGTTTTACCACAAACTGTCACTGTATGGGCGACTCAAATTCTAAGCAGAATAAATCGTTTATTTTTAATATTGTTCAGTAAAATGAAAGTGGTCTTTCATATGTCTGATATAAAAAACAGAGAAGAAAAAAAGACACCATGTTTGCATCAGGTTGATTTTTGCCAGATTTTGAAACTCAAGTGCTTTCAGCTTGATTTCACAGGCCCACGTTGGTAGGATGTAACAGTACATTTACTTCAATGTATTTTTCATGTATCTGTACTTAATTATATTTATTTTCATGTACTTTTCACTTTAACTTTACTTTCTAGTCCAGTACATGTTTACAATGCCTTGCTTTACATATTTACCTCATCATAATTTAAGATAGGAATAAGATATGAATACAGTAGGAATAAGATGAGATAAGATAATCCTTTATTAGTCCCACAAAGGGGAAATCTGCTGAGTTACAGTGGCAAAGAGGACAGTCAAAAAACATCTTTGAAATTGATCCACTGATCCAATCAGAGCAGGCAGGTAACATTGGGCCCCGCCTCTTTTAAAGACGGCAAAGCGTGTCTGCGGCCACAGGACTCACAGGTGGAGAGGGAGAGACTCAGCCATAATGATGTGGTACTTATACGAATACCCTAAATATATTTGAAAGGTACCTTTACATGAGAACATTTGTGTCAGTTTATTTATACTGTTACTTAAGTCAAATGTTTGCGTACTTCCTCGACCACTGAACTCAGCTCTCTCCCTTTATGACCTACTCTGATGCCACCAGGAGGGCCTGCTCTTCAAGCTTGTGTTAATACCCCTTGGATGTGAAGTGACACGAGCACGCTGAGGAGAGTAAACCACCGGGATCAGGAGCTGCTCATGCTCTCCACCAGTAACACTTAGCAGCTGTTAAAGACTCGGTAGCGAGAACCCGACCTGCCCCGATGCAGACACTTCAGATGTGAGGCAGGGTGAACTGACATGCCGCCTGCTACTGGTGCTTACTTTCTGATCAGCAGGTCAAACACAAAATCTGCCTAAAATACCAAAGACACACTGTTTTAGGGGTTTTGAGGGCTCTGGCCTTATAGTCATGTCAAATTTGCTTCAGTCAACACGTTGGAGTTTGCAGGATAAAAATGTCGGCCCTCCCGAGAGTCGTCGTGTCGGAGTTAGTGTTTACAGAGTCAATGAAAGGGAACCATGGGATATTTGGATACAGATGGTGTTGTGTTGTATTAGTGTGGCATGTAACTACATTCATTTCTAATGTCATTTTTAAAATACTGCAAAACCCATCACTTTCCTTTTAAAATGATGATAAATAAATACATGTTAAAATCTTGATGCCACAAACAGTCTCAAATACAATGGTCCCCTCTTGTTAATGCTGAGAAGAAAATATACATCTGCAAGCACTGGATGGATGGATAGTAGAGATGCTACTGCCCTCTTGGGGTGAAAGAAATAACTGCTGGTTACTTAATATAAACATTTCCAGCAGAGAGTTGAGAGAAGGCACTGATCAGTTATTTTGATAAACTTTTTAAAATTTCTGACTGGGTCAAAAGAATGTGTGGTTTGGTGAGATGTTGGACTTGGATATGTGGCTCAGCTTGGTCACGACTCATTTTACCACCACTGGTTAGTGTTTTGTGACTATTCTTGATTACCTGTGGCGTATATGGCCCGAGAAACAAAACTGCACATTTCGCTCTTTATTTGATGTGACTGTAATGAGCTCCAGTATTTCGTAATGAGGCAGGGAGACTAACAAGAGGTCAGCTGGCTGCTTCACCCTGAACTTTACATGCACTTTTACTTTTGTCCCCATGTGACACATGTAAGGCATTATATAAATCCAAGTTATTATTTATGTATTCAAAGTCTAAAAATTGTTCAAAATGAGGCGGTTAGGAAAACTGTGGTCACATGTTCTGCTGTGTCGATTATTTCAGTGACTTCATCTTCACTAATGTTACTTTAGTGTCCAACAAGTTGAAACAAAAGCTATAAAAACCCAAACATTCCTGAGAAATAAAATTTTATGAACTCAAGTACTGAGGAGTCTAATGTGAAGGTACAGTTATAGTTTGATCACCTTACAGGAGGTTTAACTACAGCAAAGAGAGTCTGTGTTTATCAACTTAAAGTGTAACTTCTCGCCAGAGTCTAAGCCTGACTCCACCCACTGTGTGATTTTGAACATTGCTTAAAAACTGGGCAGAGAACTGAGGGGGTGGGGGCTGGATGTGAGAGGGGGCGAGGGATGCGAGGCTGGATGTCAGTGTCACTGTCGGTGATGTCTTCAGGCCATAAAAAAAACAGAGCGCGACAGAATTGCAAGGCACCTCTGCCACAGAGGGCTCTACTGACGTGAAGGATTTTCCCATCCAGAATCCCCTGAAGTGGGCATTAGTGTGGTGGAGGACCATGGTGGCCCCCGAGCCACATCAGTTCAAGGGGTTATGCCCCAAGCCAGAGCTCTCGTAGCCATAGCAAGTGCAAGAGAGGGTGGAAGCAGTGGTAGTGGTACTAGAATGGCACTGGGAGTATGCACTGCACCTCCCCTTAAAACCACTTTTAAATTCACTAGATTTGCATTTTTTGGGGGGGATCTGCACCAAATTGCACACACTAATAAATATCAGCCCCCTTAAACCCTACAATGTTAAAGAAAGTGTAAAAAAAATTGGCTGACTCCTCCCCCTGATCCGGACAGCACCAAAATCTAATCGGTTGTTTGCTGATCCACATCCACACAAAGTTTGTGGTAATCGGTCCTGTAGTTTATACATAATCTTGCTTACAAACAAATGTATGGGGTGAAAACTCCATAGCAGAGGTAATTAGAACATATGTTGTAGGGAGGTACCAAAGGAAACAATACACTACTGGATCTGTATCTCTCTCCTGCTACACAATATTCCTGTTAGTACAAAGCCTCATCAATTTATCCATTGATGCTTTCTAATGTTTTTCTGAGTAGGTGAATTCATCTTGAATGACAACACTCACATCCTGGGAGCCTGTCTGTTAGCCACACCAGAAAATGTAACTAAATCATTGTGTTAATGACGGTTGCATGCAGAGGTCAACAGATCAGGGTGAGCTGCAGAACAGCCCAACCAGGCTGGAGGAAGGGGTTGTTGTAATAGCTGTGTTGTAACCAGTAGAGGGCAGTCACTATGCATATCTACCCCAAAAAGTGGCAAATTCAAACTCTTTGCACAAAAATGTCAAGGTTTGGACCTGAATCTATCAACATCACTACTAAATACCTGTATACATTGGTTTTCAGCTGGAAATAAAGTGGTTTAGGAGTTTAGTTACTCTTTAATCATCAAAATACTTTATAATACATTCTGAATAGCCATTTTAAGAAGGATTAATAATGAAAAGTACCTTTATTTGCACTGCCTATGAGAGAATCACTGTAATATTCTGTTGAATGTTTGCAGTTTAAATACAGTAGCCCAATGTCCATATGCTCACAGAATAAATCATATTAAAAAGCAAATAAAAAAACCAACTTTATCTTGGATTGTATGGAGCGAGATTAGGTGAAGAGAAGCAGAGAGAATGAGAGTGACGTCCTTTTCTTGAACCAAATAACTGACACACACTATGTGACATCCATGATCTTACATAATAAACAACTGCTGGTTTTTAATTACAAGTCTCAAGCCTTCAAGCTATTTCAGAAATAATATCTGTTTACATTGTAACAATTGATCACCTTGCTCTGAAGCTTTAGCTCAAGCTCCTATTTTTAAAAATTTTTTTTAGAAAAACAAATCGCTTTTATGCAACTGTTGACTGTATTTTATATCCGAGTTCAGACAGCTGAATAAAACTGAAGGTGTAAAGGACAGAGTTGAAGCTCCAAAAGGACGGCGTGAGGGAGGTGTGGAGAAAGATGGAAAACATGTCAGCAGCCTGAGCAAATAATGGGGAGCAGCCAGGAAACAGTGTACGAGTAACACCTGTGTTGCTTGACTGGGTAAATACACATCTTCAGATATGTTCACCCCCGGTTCAGTTGGCAGGCCTGCTGCAACACTACTCTTTCATAATGTTAACATCAAATTCAAGCATCTCTAACAGCCTGAAACTGTACATATCACATGTAGGAAGAAAACGGAGGAGGCTGCACAGAGTCCTGAGTGTTACACAAGTTCTCCAGCACATCTTATGATGATTATGATGAAGGTTCTAATTGTCAAAAAAGGTTGCCCTGATGTCGTCAGTGTCTCGAGGGGAAATGGAAGTGATGCAGTATATACGACAATTGCCCCGTTTATATGACCTGTTCCAAGACACAAACACAATTGTTGTTCTGGCAATTACGCTGCAGGGGAGGAAGTCACAGAGCTGGATTCACATCTGTGTGTAATAATAATAATAATAATAATAACGTTATTTATATAGCACTTATCTAAACAAGGTTACAAAGCACTTCACACAAAAAATCCAGGGCAAAATGACGAATGAATTATAATAAAAGCCCTGGCTGTATTGGGTTCAGTATAAAAACAACAAAGCTGACATAATGAGAGGAAAACAATTTATTCAGCGCGCGACGACATAGTATTTAAAGTCACATCTGCATTTTAAGAGCAGCTGTTTAAAGTAGCATTACGTCTCCTAAAGCTCTTTATTCAGAGTATTGGTGTTGATGTGTTGTAACGTGTTAGTGAAAACTAAACCTGTCGGCTACATTCAGTTTTTACATCGTTAATCTTAGGCAGACTTTACTGAATTATTGTGTTAAATAAGTGGACATGCAGAATAATGTATTTTTTTGTCACATAAATAAATTATAGGAAGTGTAACTTTACTAGAATAGACATTCACATAGAGAACCTGAGGCTGATGTCCACCACCTATTTCCTAAGCTGAAATGATTATGATCTGATGAACTTTGAAGTAATAAACTTTTATTTTTACCATGTAAAAGTCTGTTAAGGAGTTAACCTGGCACATGTATGACTTTACATATCTGTGTATTTGTGTTGAATGTTCCTCTAGGTGACTCAGACAGCCTGCACCTGTGGATGTCCAACATGAGACACAACTGGAATCCAACCAGACTGAACACTGAGTCATCACTTCAACACTGACTCCAGGTACAGACCTGTTTTCATAACTTACAAACAATCAAAGCAAAGTATTGCACATAATACATAATGTATTAAATTATATATGCAATACTATTAATGTGGAAGAACTCCATACTGTACATTCATTGTCTTGGTAGTGCACTGTTTAATCCAAAACCATATTCAAATACATAGTTGAATAGCCACAGAAAATAAGGATACAAACTTTGTTCATAAGTAACACTTCCTCTACAATAATGCCATACTTTTATGTTTCCTGTCATTTTATTAGGGACGGACGAGCCTGAAGGACACAGCTGTGCTGAGCGTGTTCTCTCTTATGGCAAAGAAGAAAAAGAAAACACTGGGTTTTTATCTAAAGTGTATCAAATCAGAAAGTAAATGATAAACATTGTTCTGATAAGTGTTCATTTTTTTAACCAACCATAATGAATATAGAAATTAACTCTATTATCCATGACACTTAGCAATGACTGCCAACTCTAAACAGTTGCAGGCCATCTTTAGTTAAGGGAGGAAAACATGAAGTGTTGTGCAGATGAAGCTGGTGCAGGTCGTCCTCATGTTGACCAGCCTGAAGCTGCCGATCTCCACCATGTTGCTGCTGCCACAGTGGATGCTGAGGACATCAGGTGCTGCAGTGCTTCATCCAATGAAAAGAAGAAACTCACTATAAAAGGATGTTTTATGTTGTGTATGTTCCAGCAAATTCTGGTTCTTACAGTTTATTCTGTGTTCAGCAGGTGGAAGCACCACAGATTTCAGACAGAACCGATGTACTGGGCTCTGGGTTTGTACCCTCATGGTTAAATGCACATATTGTCGCTTTGGATAAAAGCATCAGCTAAATGAAATGTAATGTACTGAAAGAAATACAACATTGTACAAATAGATAAAATGTCTTTCTACCTCATCTGTAATATTCAAGGTGATAATCTCTCACAGAGCTGTTGATAACAGTCCACATCAAGTCTCTCCACTTCTCTCTTGTGTGAAAACATAATTATACAATAAATATGAGAACCAACAGTGGTGTGTGGAGATAATAATCTTATCGAAACTGTCTAATTCACTGTAAATTCCATAACAGGCTAAATAAACAAGGTGGCAATAGTAATGGTGGTTGTACCAGCTTGTATCAGAACATTTGTGAAACATAGTTACTATCACATGCAACTTACACATGTAGCATATTGATATTAATTTATTAACTTATTAAAATTAAAATCAAGTCACAACCAAACACACGACTCTGTAGTAGTGTAGTTAATTTGCTTCAATCTGTTCATTACACGTGTTAAATAAACGGTAACTTTTAGAACAATAACATATTAAAAACCACTTGAGGCATGTAAGCATATGATTATGATAATAGATAAAGCAATAGGTTTTGTTGTTGTGTAGTTTCAAGGTTACTTACCATCCTGAAGCAACAACACCGCAGCGCTAGCCGGTTAGCAGCCGCGGGTAGCATGTAGCCTAGCTCCTTAGCCTGAGCTAACCAGGTAACCAGGTAACGTTGAGCTCTGCGGGCGTGGCTCAGCTGTCAGTCTTCACTCGCGCTCCTCCTCTTTGCCCATTTATTGGTTAGCCAGGAACTAGGAGGAGTCAGCACCGGCAAGATGGCGCCGGGTGAACGCCTACTACTAGCCTCATTTTCACTCTTCAGAAACCAACGGGTGACGTCACGGACCCTAGTCCGTGACGTCACCCGTTGGTACAGTCTATGGTCTATACAGTCTATGGTCTATGGTTGATACAGTCTATGGTCTTCATCTGTGATTAAAGGAATCCTCATTCGATAGGAATCCTCCTTTGATCAACTTCAAAGTCATACTAGTGTAGAATGACACAGATCATAGGAAATTAGCTCACCTATTTAAGAGAAACATTTGTCATTACATTACAAACATTTGAAAGTACTCTACAGAAACCTTCTTGCTACGCTGCAGCACCTGTTATTCGACATGGACAGGATCAACAGCTCAGGAGATGAGCCACACAAGTGCAGCTTGAGCAAAATGCTCTGCCGAGAACTCAAGGACTCGCACAGGGAGATGCAGGAGCTGGCGGCTGAAAACGCCTGTCTGAAGGAGCTGAAGGCTGAAAGCGCCCGTCTGGAGGAGCTAGAGGCTGAAAACGCCTGGCTGAAGGAGCTGGAGGTGGTAAACGGCCAACTGGAGACTGAAAATGCCTTGCTGAAGGCTGAAAATGCCCGGGTGAAAGACCTGGAGGCCGAAAACCCACGGCTGGAGAAGCTGAGGGCTGAAAACGCTGCTCTCAAAAAGCAGATCACCATGAAAAATATTTCCTGGGGAGAAGAGAGGAAGAAGGTGGTCGAGAAGTTGGAGTCTTCTGCCTCACTTCTGTTGAAGTCCAAAGACGACCTGACCAGCTTGATTCAGCTCGTGGAGTCTGAAAAAGCCAAAGAGAAGGAGCTGGAGAAGGAGCTCAGGAACATGACCATGAGCTTTAAAGTGAAAGAGGTCGAGGTCGTCTCCCTGAATGCAGACCTGAAGCTCCAGGAGGACAAGCTGCAGCAATACATCCTCAAAAATGAGGGCAGGTCTGAGGAAATAGAGGAGCTGCAAAAAAAAAATAGAGCCTTAGATGAAAGGTGGGGAGAAGAGAGGAAGAAGATGGTCGATAAGTTGAGTCTTCTGCCTCACTTCTGTTGAAGTCCAAAGACGGCGTGACCAGCTTGATTCAGCTCGTGGAGTCGGAAAAGCCAAGAGAAGGAGCTAGAGAAGGAGCTCAAGAACATGACCATGAGCTTTAAAGTGAAAGAGGTCGAGGTCGTCTCCTGAATGCAGACCTGAAGCTCAGGAGGACAAGCTGCAGCAATACATCCTCAAAATGAGGGCATCTGAGTTCATACGGGAAGATGGTCTGCCTTAATCACACCAGCTGTTCAGCTCGAGTCTGAAAGCCAAGAGAAGGAGTTGAAGGCTCAAACATGAGCTTTAAAGTGAAAGAGGTCGAGTCGTCTCCTGAATGCAGACCTGAAGCTCCAGGAGGACAAGCTGCAGCAATACATCCTCGAAAATGTGGGCAGGTCCGAGGAAATAGAGGAGCTGCAAAAAAAAATGAGAGACTTACATGAAAGGAGGTCCACCGAGCACAAGGAGTCCATAGAAAACGAAATCAAGCTGGAGGACGACATAAAACTCCTGATCCAGCAGAACATTGTGCTCCAGGTACGTTACACCAACTCATTCTGATTGAATAATATTGGATTGTTGATTTGTTTCCAGACTTTGAAAAAGAAAAGAGTGAAACTTATGTTGTCTCTGTCTTTTCAGGAACAGGCCTTGAGGACCGACAGCTACAAGGAGAGGGTCAAGAAGGAGAAAGAGGAGGAGAAGAAAGAAAGGAAGAAGAGCGAGAAGGAGGAGAAGATGAAAAAGAAAGAAAGGAAGAAGGAGGAGAAGATGAAAAAGAAAGAAAGGAAGAAGAGAGAGAATGAGGAGAATGAGGGGACGACGAGGAGGAGGTTCCCCTGTTTTCTCTTCAACTTCAAACCCTCCTAATCTCCTCTCCCATCCTTTCTCTCCCTCTGCTTTGTCAATCATCCCCTCGTCCCAGCTCCCCCCACTACCTTACACCTTAACCCCCTCCCCTCCTCACCCTCCATCTACCTGTATGTGTTAGAAAATAAAAAAGAACAATATATCAATAACAGTGACCTTTCCTCTGTCTAGTGATTCCAGAAAGCTCTGTCAGTATGTGACTTGTACATCTCAAGAACTGTTCTTCTTATCAGCTACACACGTGTTTATTCAAAGGCCGATTGAAGAGCAGTTTTTGTGACTGTTGTGATTTCTTTTTTAATAAACTTTGAACAAACAGACAACCAGCGCTGTGGCTGATGTTTGGTCCACAATCAAAACGATGAAAACCAAACATTTATATGTAAAAAAAACTAAATATCTATTTATATTTTATTCCTTTGTATTTTAGCTGGAAAACACACATTCTCCGCAGCACTATCCTTTTATTAGATTTAATTATATTATTTTGAAAGGCACTGACAGACTATGTATCTACTTAACTAAGGTATGTTTACTTAGTTTTTCTGCTTATTATTCTGCATCAAAATATACAGAGGCTGTACACCACGTAATAACTCCGCTGCAGAGATCACATGGTTTTGTTGACACCCCATCGACACCGGTGTCAGCTATCCTCACAACAAACTCTCTTTACGTCTTCATCCTATGGTTCACACTGGTATTGTATTTCCAGGAAGTAGCCAAGTCCAACACTGACAAACACTTTCACCTTCTCCCATCTATTCTGCAATAGGCTTGCATACTAACTGCCAGTCATATCACTCAATTGTAGATGTACAACCTTAAATAGCGTGTAGTGTATGTTTTGGTCGCTCTGCGGTGTAATGATTGGCTGTATCAGCTACACTTGTATGCTGCTACAAACCCAAACAAACCATTACAATCTAGTTAACAAACTGTTGTTTTAATCCTGTCTAACATGTATTTAATACACACTGCAGTTTGTCTTCAGTATACATTGTTTAGTGTTTTTAATGTTATCAACTGTTTTGCATTTTGATTGAAGTACTTTGATCATCTTCAGCTTCTTCCTGATGATTTTATGATACAATAGGATATTTAAAGGAGTTGGTACAGTTTTGTCTATTTGGTGTGACAGTACACCTGTAGCATCACACAGTACAATCACTGCAAGTTAGGATAACACTAGTAGATTTCTTCATGTATCTCTCTTTATTATCTCTACTTGTAATTTCCATGTAGTGAATGACTGACTCACCAGATGTAGACTGCAGACGTCTGTCATTGGCCTCTTGTCTCATGCAGCATCTCTTCCTGTGGATTATCTTCAACAACAAACCTCAGACTAACAACCTACACCCACAGTCAACATTTGTCTGTGTTTGGTGATTTCTTTGATGACAATCGTCAATTGTATTAACTCTCAACTTTAAAAGTCCGAAAGAAATAAGGCCTTATTTACACTACTCGTCTTGTACCACGTGTTCTCCACTTTATCCGGAAGTTCTAGTCCCTTCAACTTCCTTCACGTTCACCCTACATGACTTCAGTTCGATATTTCCCACCGGAGGTGAGCAGAGCGAGTACCTGTCCCTAACCTGCCTCTGATTGGGTAAAATTTTAGCAAAGAGGAGCGATGATTGGTTAGGATTAAGGAAGAATATCAGGTTGGGCAAATCAGGGGCAAGGCAGGGGCGGGTCTTCGCTCACATCCAGTAGAGGAAAAAATAAAAGCATCCTGAGCCAATATCACTTCAACACAAAAAGTGTTGGTGAAGATGATAAAATAAACAAGATAGAACAGAGCGACCTGTATTTCCTATTCTTTATTTCCAAACTGTTCACTTCTTACACAAGGCACTAATCTCACTACATAAGTGAACAAAGCCGGTATGTTTATTTAGTTTGACCTTAAGTCTTATTTTACATAATTAATGCAATTTATGATAATTGAGAACTCTATTTATCATTCAACAAAAATTATGAGACATCCATCTGAGGTCTTGTTGCTTGAGCTTAACCATCCACGTGTGTTTTTGAGGAGACCACAATTACCAAAAACAGGTCATTTTGTACCTTACAAAATGTTCATCCTGTGCAGGCACATCCTCATTTGGCAGATGAAACCTCATAGCTTGAAATTTGACATAACTTCGGTGGGAAGTATCAGGGTAAACTATTGTTAACATGTAATATTTGAGAGTGATAAAAGTTGTCTGACATTATGACGTTATTAAAATCTCCAGCTGTTTTATTCAATAATTTTTTAATCATATTTTTCAATTTATCTTGTCTGAGTATGCTATGCTAGTGTTCATACAAATATCACAAATGATGCTATTAATTTTCATTCATTGTGCAGTTTTAATGTTAACTGTTTTTATGTTAATTATTGTGTGATTCACTTTTACCCATTTTTTCTTTGCTGTTGCTGCTGCAATGTTTACATTTTCTACTTGCTTACCTCGGCTTTTCTATTCTTACTGTATGTTGTTCACGCTAATCATGTATTTTCATGCAGGAGGAAAAAAAAATCAATACACTAACACATTCAAGGTGAAATCAATCTAAACACCACAATAAGACCAAGAGCCGAGGGTGGATCCTATAACCACATTTTATTATTTGGTTCATCAGCAAACGAAACCATCCTTCATGTTTCAATACTTGAAATGTCTAAAAGGTGAAGCAGAGGAGAATGATTTGATCGTGAACGACACTAATCACCCATGCAGAAAATCTGTCATTTCTGACAAATATCTCGGTCTTACAGCTTAATGAGAAAATTGATTTTGTCATGAGGCAAATTATATATTAAAAGTTTTCAGAGCATTAAGCAATGCTATCGTCTTTCTTATAAAACTGGTAATATGCAGTAGAAATAAAACATGTGCAGCCAGTTCAAGAAAAAAACACAAGGACGGTCATTTAAAATGCCATTTATGTCACTGACTTTTCAAGAACCTAATACAAATGCATACACTTAATGTACATTTTCACCGCCTAGGACCACAGAGGCTACAGCCACTACTGCAATAAACATCACCACACGATTAGAAAAAAGTATCAGAAGTCGGCTTTCAAGCTTGGGAGGGGTCATGAAGAACCACAAACTCACACATGCTCACAAACTAGCTCAAACACATTCAAAGAGAGCATTCAGTATGTACACACACACACGCGCACACACGCACTCACACACGCACACACAGAGAGCTTATATAATACAACATTAAAGGAGTGGCTGTAAAAAAGGCGTGTGGAGGAGGGAGTGTGTTACAGTTTACAGTATGTAAGGGAAAAGGGGTAACAGCCACCAAAGTGTACATAAAACATGTACATTTTTTTTTTTTTACAATTAAGCCAACTTTACTTAATATAAATATTCTTCTTCCAAAAGTCAGTGCAGTGCCTTCTGCTCAGGCTTCACCTGGTCCTCATGCCCGGTCAACTTTACAGCCAGTCTGTGATAGACCTGGTCCACAAATCACTGTTTCCACTTTTCACAGAAATCTTTTTACATCAGTTGTGTCTCTGATCTCCCACATTTCTCTACGGTTTGTGTGTATTTATGTTTTTGTTTTTTTTGCCACCCAGTACCTCAAAAGTCCAGCTGTGAAGTACAAGAGTTTGTGAGTTGGGTTTTTCTACCTATTAGCCAATAGAAAAAAAGATCAACAAATTTACAAGTGTCCATTGTGTGTTTTTTCTCCTGAAATCCCTTTTTTTTTTAAAGAAATAAGTTCACAGACGGAGCAGCTCTACTGGATTCCCCTGAAGAGACACATCGCAAAGACCATGGCGAAGAGCTGAGGAAAATAGGAAAAGTAAATCAGTAGAGCACAGAAAAAAGTCACATTGTTTTTAACAAAATCATTACCTCCGCCATGGAGGTTGTGTTTTCACACCTGTCCTTTTGTTTGTTGGTTGGTTGGTTTGTTTGAAAGCAAAGTTACGCAAAAACTACTGAACAAATTAGCTCGAAACATGTTGGAAGTATGGGTGCGTGTCACAGAAGAACTTTGGTGTGGATCCAGATCAGGGGGAAAAATGTTGTAAAACTCTTATAGGACATTATAGTGCAATTAAGATGTACACATTCCTAAATAATGCGACAAAGATCAGAACACTCCACATGTTTTGATTCAATTATTGCTTATTCTGAGTAAGACCTTGTTCAGGTTAAGTTAATCAGAAAATGCTGTTGTGCTGTGTCTCATTCACACTATTGCTTTAATCAGGCTAATATCAAAATGTATGCATAGTTTTCTCACTCAAAGGATGTATAACACAAGTAACATCCTTATTATCATCATATACAGTACACCTACAAATATATAAAATGCCTCGTTTAAACCCTGGATGATCTCCATCAAAGCTTTGTTACAGGAGAGAAACAGGAACATGAGAAGACAACATTCAATTTGATATGGATGAGAGCTTGACTTACACTACTATATGCACTTGACTGTAAAATGATACATATATGTGTGTATATTATTTCACATTACTGACAGTATATAACAATACCAAAATAAAAACTCCATAATAAAAACCATTTGTAAACAGAAAATGTGAAAGCAGCCCAGTTAAATCCTGTGACACCGAGTCTCACCACTAGATGGAGAGCTTGCCACACAAAGAGCTTTAAGAGAACACTACACAAAGAGAAATCATCAGCCTAATGCAGAATTCCTCATTTCTGAAATGAACATCCTCATTACTGGAAAGACAGAGAAAGCAGCACGTGTGATGGCTGGACTGAAATGAAAAACCGTCCTACCTCGATGGTCAGAACCACGATGGCGAGCGCTCCAGCCACATAGATGTACAGCTCAAAGTAGTCGACCACTGCGGAGTAACAACCCTGCGGGGGCACACACAAACACACGGTGTTCAGCAGAGAATCAATGGGCTTTAAACCTGCAGAATTACAGAGACAATTAAAGTAACATCACAGCTTTAATTGAGTGAGGCTTTGAACAAAAGGCCTGTGTTGAATGAGTGGGAAGCAGGGCCTCCAGCCTCACTGGCTTTTAATGAGGCTTCTTTGTGTGAATGACAGAGACACACATCGTGGATAGCTCACATTGTTCTAGTGGCTTGAAAAACGACAGGTGGAGAGTGCAGTAAAAAATAAACATCCTATCAGTTTTCCCAGTAATTACATTTCTCCCCGAGACTTTCTTTGGTCTGATGTGGGTGTAGGTGTGTAACTGTGATGCGAACCTTATCTCACACATTCATTTGCCCATTATCCTGCAGTTGTGCATACTCGCATGCTCCACCGTAATTCCAATTTACCCAGGTATACACACATCCGTAAACATTTGCACACGTGATGCATACATACACTGGTAATCCACACTTTATCACAAAGAAAGATGGTCTATGACAACCAAAAGGCTAATCAGCCATGGAGGAGTCAGCTAGACCCTGGATGTCAACCCTCAACTGTCTCCTGCTCTAATTAAGCCTGGAGGTGGTTTGGCAGGAGGGAGGAGGGAGGGAGGAGGGAGGAGGGAGAGAGAGAGAGAGAGAGATAGAGAGAGAGAGAGAGAGAGAGAGAGAGAGAGAGAGAGAGAGAGAGAGAGAGAGAGAGGTTGAAACAGTGGATGTCAGAAGTTACCTTGTTATTGCGGAACATCATATTGCCTGCACTGCACTGCTCCTGGTTGATATAGGCCACCTCTCCGGTCTGACTGGAACGCTGGCAGCAGGCTTCCGGCACCATATGATTTTGTTTGATCAGCCTAAACAGGCTGTCCTTAAAATCCTCTGGGCTGTTCACCCCACAGCAGTCAAACTGGAGAGAAGCAGAGAGGAGAGAAGAGGAGAAGACACCCTTAATGCTGGATCACCTCACAGTTGTCAAACTGAAGAGAGGAGAGACTGGGGGGAATCCACCATTATTGCAGAGCTGCATTGCAATGCAGTGGTTGGCAGTGATGCTTTACAGCAAGGAGGCTCTGAATTCAAACGCAGGTCCAGTTCAGACCTGAGAGATCTGATCACAAGTGGTCAGTGTTAAGTACGTTTGTTCACACCTGGCTTTAAAATGCATCCTGAGCAAGTCTCCTGTGACCAACTGTGATCTGATCCCACTTCCTCACTATATGTGCAAATGTTCAGGATCATTGTGAAACTGCAGCAGGTCAGAAGACGTCAGGTGAGTAGGTGGTCGTTCTTATGTGGCCAAGGACACATTTGAATTCACAAGAATATGTCCACATGTGTCCCAGACCACCTCCCGATGTGGTTGTAGTGATCAAATATCTGTTCAGACCTGAAGTTAGCGCTGACAACTTGATCAGATCTCTCTGATCAAGTTGTCAGAGATGGATATTTATTTGTTACGACAGAAAGGCCCCAGTGTTCGTGTGGAGGCGTTAGCATGGTCTCCCTGGGTGGGTTTTCTCCAGCTACTCCAGCTTCAGTCCAGGGACATGTAGTTAAGGATTAATGAAGAGACTATAAATTGCCAGTAGGTGTGAGTGTGAATTGTTTATTGTCTCTACATGTAAGCCTTGCGAGAGACTGACCTGTCCAGCTTCCCCCCCCCGCCCGTCGCCCAGTGTCAGCTGGAATAGTCCCCAGCCCCTCAGTGACCCTTAAAGTATCAACCACCTAACTAATGGATGGACCCTTATTGCTGAGTGCCTTTTTGTGCACTGGCCTGTGTTCCAGTGTGTGTGCGCAACAATCCAGAAGATTGACCTAAATGTCTGGGATTTTATCTATAAAATATATCCCCTCCACGCCAGCCTCAACAACTACAGTGTGTGAGCTCTTCGCCGTGTGTGCTGCGGCCTTACTGTAGACATGATGGCGTTCCATGTGGAGGTGAAGACGTCAGTGTTGTTGAAGCCCTGATAATGTCTCTTCAGCTCCTTGGTGAAGTACTCCCTGGTCAGCTACAGCAACAGACAGAAAGAGGTTAGTGTCACCATAAAAATAATATCTGTTTCTTTTAAAGTCGGAGCACATCACTGGGACACGAGGGCTCTGTGTCATTTTAATGAGAGACTACTACATATGAGAAAACTGTTGTATGAAGCCTTTTTGTCAGCGGTCAAGCTGGATAATGCAAATGCCAGGTTTTGGGAGGGCAATAAAGAAACGAGGACATTTCTGCTTCTGCTGCATCCATTCTGATCCTTTTTTAAACCAGGACATCCTGTCTGACAATGTTATCAGAATGTGGAGCACTCTAATAACGCTTTCACCTTAAAATCAGCCGGCATACCAGTGTTTTTTAAATGTGGGTAAACCCATTAAAAAAGTCTATCGACTCCTTTCCCATAGCCAGAAGAGGAGTTTGCCTTTTTGGCTTTTTGTTCCCCAGTGAGTTTGATGTCAAGAACGCACACAAACGTTCTAACGGCTGTCTACGCACCAATGCTCGCAAGTTCAATACACGTCGTAACGGCATACAGAAAAAGTGCAGGCTCAACGTCTAGACGAAATATGGAGGAATAAGGAAAAATTAGCGCTTTCACCCAGGTGTCATGTTTCTATTACAGCCGATCGGAGATGATACAAAAAACCTGTCTCTACTGCATTTAAGACGTCATTTATCCCAGGACTGAATGCCAATTGTATCCATTCCCATTGCAGACACAAGCCAGATGTTAGTGGGGGTTTTTGACCAATAAAGGGGCTTCAGAGTTGTTAAAGCAGAACGTTTCACAATAGAAACACATGATTAAGATTTTAATCAGAAATGCCAGATTTAATGATTCTGATCCTCTGTGCTATGGGCATATTTTACTATTAAATCTTGACTGCTGCTGATCAAAGGTGGAATAAATGCTGTGGCAACTCACATGTTCCCGGAATATGAAGGCCAGGATGGCAGCAGCCAGCTCTGCTAAGAAGATGATGAGGATGAGCATGAAGAACTGCAATCAAACAAAAAAAGGCACAAAAAAGGGAGAGTCAGAAAAGGTGGATGAGTATCAGGAAAAACTGCATGTCAGTCACAAAAACAAAATCACACTCTGGCTGTGGATGCTTCACTCAGCATTAACTATGTATGAGGTTTGAGGCACGAAGGCAAATAGGGGAGCATTTTGCTATTTAGACTTTCTGTTTCAAGTATGACAGTCCAAAAAAACTGACAGACGGAATAATCAACACACATGCACACAAACAAGATCAGTAACAGAAACACGTTTCAAATTTGTCGACCAACTCACAAAGAGGAGCAGACACTTGTTTTCGCGGATGGCCCCGCAGCAGCCCAGGAAGCCCAGGAGAAACAGCATTCCTCCCATGCCCAGGATGATGTAGACGCCGGTGAATAACAGCGGATTGGCTGCCACGATTTCCCTGAACCCTGTGGGGTCCACCAGTACCCACACTCCCACTCCCAGGAGGAACGAGCCCCCTAACTGATGAAGAGAAAGAAGACGCTTGTTAGGCTGAAACAGAAACTGGCTGCATTTTAGAAATTAATTGGAACTCAAAGGATCGCTCGGCGTCCCCAGTGGCACATGAAACATTCAACAAGATGTCGTATGATGGAAAAATAAAGTTGTGCTTATCTTAAGAAGGACAAGATAAGCAATCTGAGAGTGAGGTGAGAGCGGAGATAAGAGGCTGGGTATCTGCACAGCCACGATGGGGTGGGGTGGTCGGGTGGAGATATCAACTCTGCTTCAACTAACCCCCCAACCTGCTAATGCACTGCAGTCTCAATCCTCTCCCAGCCTCCCTTTCATCTGCAGCCACTGTGGGGTGACTTATGTAATTAAGAAAAGAAGGTATTGAGAGGGGGTCTGAGCTTTTCCACAATCCCCTCCTTCCTGTCACAGAGAGACCTGGACTCCTGCAAATGAGCATCAGCTCAGGGGAAGAGGCCGCGCTATGAGGAGAGGAGGGAGCCATTTTGAAAGCTCATTCATTGGGTTTAAAAAAGTACTGTCCTGTTACATTAGTGTGAAATGGACACAGAAACACTAAAGAAGGGGAAAGTAAACCTGTGGTTTTTACTGAGCGATGCTAACGGCCGGGTTCGTTCTTTGCTCTGCTGGATGCATTATTACCTCACTCTTGAACTACTGCATCCGAGCAGAGTCTCTAACTGGTCTGGTTGCGCTTAATAAAGCAGGAAAAGAGACAAACTGTCTTCACTCAGACGACCCCCCCCCCCCTTTTCACAGGCTCAGACTAACAGGATTACCCTTGATTGTCTGATCAAGACTGATAAAGTCAGGTGCCAGTCACAAACTCCACATGGCACAGTGAGCCTCAGATGTGTGTCAGCACACTGAAATCTAATCAAAAGAGAATTTGATAGAATCAAGATTGCCTCCGTCTAATGAAATGCAAATGTGGCTCCATTAGTCAGTGGCGCAGGGGGGCAGCCGGAGACCCATCTTAAATCATTAGACTGACACTAACTTCAGAGATCGCAGAATCAAGTGACTTTGAGGGGGCCATGAGAAATACTTACGAAGATGAGGAAGTTGAAGACAAACATGAGGTACTTGATGCAGCTGAGACAGTCCCCCTCCATGGTCGTCCCGCGCGCCGAAGCCTCTCCCTGCCCCTGGGAGAAAACAACAGAGAAACGTGACAGTTAATGAATCCAGCTCACCGGATTCTCCTTCTCCTGCACTGGAAAAGGCATTTTGATGAAAACTGCCAAGGAAATAAAACTCTGCAAAAAAAAGTAAACACCTGCTCACATTTTAATGAGTTCTGCCAGTCAAACGTACAACACACACACACGCGCGCCCGTCACTTCATTGAGCCCAATTCCAGCAGTAAATCCTCGTATTATCCCCTCAGACGCAGCGTACCAGGTATAAGTTCTCAACAATCCCTGAGTAACTACAACGTCGGTCGACTGAGCGTCAACCCAACCTGACACCGCTCATTCTTTTCACACACTGTGACGACTTTTAATATTTTACAAACGCACACTCACAGTCGGAAAGACAGATTCTTTTTCATCACTTCTTATCTTTGGACAGATGGGTGATCTCAGAGCATTTTAAAGATACGGCTCCGTGTGCATTAACTGACAACGCATGCCCTTTACTACGGAGTTTCTTCTTCTTAATGTAATGAGACGCAGGAGCCCTCTGCTCCCATCAGGCAGCTCTCTGTCTGACATAAACACACTTTACCTGATGAAAGGCCCACCCTGGAAGCACTCCTGCTTAATGAAGAATGCCTCCCTCGCATTAGGAGACAACACAGGTGTCTCCTGTATCCGTGACCCCGTGTACCTATATATCTGAGGCACCACAAAGCCTTCACGGAGGCATTTAGTTTAACCCAACAAGCTGCAGATATAAAAAAAAAAAAGAACTCAGGATTTATCTCTCCACATTCTGCACAAGCTGAAGTGGAAAACATCTGTGGGGGCAGTGATAATTGCAGTCTCGGTGAAAGAAGAAAATTAATTATTTGGCAGAAATGAACCGGCACTCTTTGCTTTATAGTGTGATTATTAATTTGCTCTCCCATAGTGATAGCCGGGATTGAGAATGGGTAACAAGCAAGATTAAAAAGTGATTTCTCCGAGGAATTATAAATAGATTCACAACACCTCCAAACTGGAAAAAGAAAAGTTAAACGCCTTTCTTTCACGTCTTTTGTCTGTACTTTGCTGCACGTCCGTCTGATGTAATCTTATAATCTTCAGGCAGTCTTTCCGCTGCGTGATGCCTGTCAGACGGCTCCTCTGGGTGATCCCTCTGCTTCTCTGAGGCAGCGGTGAAACCCAGGTTATGATCGACGCCGGCTTTGATTCCCGTCCGTCTCTGCTGTCGCTCAAACGGGATTCAGCCTTGACCCCTTCCCCCTCACTGCACACAATCGAGTCAGGTGAAATAAACCGTGAACTCGCTGACACCAGTGCGTATTTGACACAGAAATAAAAGGCAATAACGTATCCTTGTCTTCTGATGTTTTTCACCCTGCTCTTAATTTCTTTTGCTTTTTCCCCACCTCGCTGTAGGCTTGTGTAAGTTGCCGTGACAATAAAATTGAACAATACTAGAGATGTGAAGGCAGCCTTTGTCTGCCGTGGGAGCGAGCTAATGCAGAATGAGAACATTTCCTCCCCTCACCAGCCCAGGGGCTTATTATTCCTTTTCCTCTCCTCCTTTTCCTCCCCAGACCCGGTGAAATTGATTTAGAGCTATGGTTAAACACTGCCTCTAAATCATAATGATATGCTTGGGTATTGATCACCCTCCGAGTGGTGCTCTGAGAGCGGCCCGAAAGCCTTAACGCCCGAGATGGGTTTTAATTAACCCCTCCCTTGCCTGAGCCTCACTGGCCTAATGAGGGCACAGGAGGTCTTAATTGAGATTTGCATACATTACAGTCTCACAAAAAAGCATCAGGAAAAGGGTTTCTCATCACCCTGTGCTCTGTGCTGTCAGTCCCGGCCCCGATGAAGAGCTGTATTTATTGGAGCAGAGGATAAGGAGGTGGAACGAGGATGGGGGGAGGAAAAAGGGGTGGGTTGGAAAAACTCTCTGGTCTCGGCTCACATCTCATTCTCCAAACAAAATGTCTGATTTCTCTTCCAGCTTTGCCCTTTTTTCTTTTTTTTTTTACTCTTCGCTCCCATCTCAGGGGTCAAAGCAGCTATCAGATCCGCAGCCAATTTTCTTCTATGCATTAAAATACATTGGGTGCGTATGAATAAAGTGGAGTGTGCAGGCCTGCGAATAACAAGCCCGTGGTGCAAAGCAGCAATCGTATAAATCAAAGTGCCACAGAAACCCCAGAGAAAGTGCAGCGTAAACAAACCGGCCTTTCCCATGACTCCCTTGGGATCACAGTTCTTCATCGATCACAGCCCAGTCGTGGAGATCAGACCACTAAGGGCTCTGTGAATAGTCTGCAGAGTACATTAGTATAGGGGGGAGAACGTGGTTCACACCCCGGGAGCCGCAAGTTTACAACAACGTCAACAAATTGCCTCCAGATTTACAGGCAGATCCTCCTCAGGTGTGCAGCCTGCCAGGATAAGGACTTGGGTGGCACTGTGTTTGGACAGAGGAGCAAACAACATGACACATCGAGCAGCGAGCGCTTTTCCTCGCCGCGATGTGTGTCATGTTTGTTTATGACTGCTTTCATTGCAGACAATGTGTTTGCAAGCAGGAAATAATGTATGTATGCATTCAATCTGACAATCTAAGTGGCAGGTGGTGCCCTGAGGTATTTCGATAAATGCCAGCTCCATCCACGTCGTCTGCGGGGTCTCCCGTCGCTGACATCACAAAATGCCATCCAGCCCTGTTTAGTCTCGCTGAGGACGGATCCGCAGCCAGCTTTGGACCGCGGAGCCTGGCATGGTTATGTTTGATAGCAGATTAATGAGAACTGATGCTAACTCAACTTCACAGTGCCAACAGAAGCCGGAGCCCTGTAATGAGGGCAAACCCAGTCTGACCTACATTCTTCTCTGTACGAGGATGAGGAATTCTGAGACACTGCTACAGGCCTTTTTTTTCCCATAATGCTTTACTCAGAAAACCAGAGGTCTGTTTGGCCAACATCTATACAACCAACCGTGATGGCCATGTCAACCCACTGTAATTAAAAGATAAGGAAGACATAGGCCCACATTGACAACGCTCCATATCGGAATAGCGCACCCTTGGGTGGTTCTCCTTGAAGTTGACACTTTCGGCACGATTAATGAAGTGAGCCCATATTCCCCCTGCTCCACCGCCTGGACAAATCGAACGGCGCGACAAGGACACCCCTCCACACCCCCAGTACCAGCCAGTTCACCTCATCTTGAGCGTGAGCCTGCATAACAAATATTCATTAATACCCAAACCCCGGTGAGATTATAAGGGCTGCAGGTTGACCCCTTTAAATGTCATTGACCCCCTAAATGATCGTGTGTAATTGAACCCTGGGGACGGAGCAAATCATCCTCCGACTCCCTGATGCAGCGGGGGCAGGTGTGTTTTTCCAGCTACTGTATGCCACTCTCAAGCTCTCTCCAGAGTGTGCTCATACTCCCCACGACGGTGAAACTGAGCGACCACACGTGTGCCACATCACCTTTTATCTCAATTAAAAACCCATTTTCATGTTTCCCCATGAATTTCTAAATCAGCCGCAGCAAGCAAACACCCCAAAATACCAAATACGGACCGGCTCCTGTGGCAGTGAGCGAAGCTCCCCTGAGGGACACCATGTCCCTTAATGAACCTCCAATTAGGAGCGAATGAGCCCAGGGCTGTGCTGTCACACTGAGGAGCTTTGAAATGTACTGAATGCTAACCAGCTATAGCAGAGTACGCTGCTTTAGAGGGCATACAGCTTGCAGACAACAGGGAACAACCACAGAGAGACCGTGTATGAAAGTAGCTCAAAGGCAACCCAGCAACACAGTGCGTGAGTGTGTGGGTGTAGCTCACGCAGAGAGCAGAGCATCTAAACCCAGGCGGGTTGGGGAAGTTTCAGGAAACTGTAATGTATGTATGTTGTATGGATGTATGAGCGATTGTTGTGAGGGTCCTATTGCAGCTAGGCCTCTTTTCCACTGGTCAAAAAACCCACCAACATCTGGCTTCTGTCTGCATTGAGAATGTAGACACAGGTTTGTATCTGCTCCGATTGTCAGTAATGGAAACATGACACCCAGCTGAACGCGCAAAATTGGCAAGACAGCGAGGTGAGAGAGCGCCTCAGTCCTCGGTGCGTTTGTGGAACGCACCAGGGGAAAAAACAGAGAGACAAAAGAAACTCCTCTACTTGCAATGCAAAAGGACACAATCGCCCATGTTTAAAAAACCTCTGTATACCCACTAATTTCGGTGTAAAAGAGGTATTAGATACTCAGGAGGAGACAAACAAGTTCTCTCCCCTCAGGCAAACTCAGCTTAATGAGTTTTTCACCGTACACTCGTAGGATTGATGAACATTATCAGCGTCCGCACATTACAGGCATTGTTAGTTTCGCACAAACAAAAAAGAGAAAAATAAGCAGACCTTCACTGATTAATTTGCTTTGCCTCGCAAAGCCATTCATCATTTAAACGCATTGTTCCAATATATGTGCTGTGAATCTAAAGCGGTTCTTATCCGAGCATGTGAGTGGCGCCCCCCCCCAACCCGCTTAGTTGGTAAATGAGATAGTGTGAATCCCTCTGACCAGGCAGCTGACACACTCCTGAACAACAGGCTGATTAACTCTGGAGAAGGCTCCCAGAATGAACAAATGCACAGTCAGAGACGCACTGACCATGTGTTGTCAACAGCACTGCAGGCCACATTCTTGACATCCCGACTGGGCACACATCCAGCTGTTGGTTCAGTATGAACAGTTGCTCACACTCCTACAGTGAAATCGATTCTGCAGTTCCTTATGCAAGAAGCACGGGAGGGGGGAGGGAGGGCACTGGCATCTTCAAACTCAAGCAAGAGGACATGTGATTGAGATGAGGAGATTTTTTGGGGTTATTTTGAACACCACTGTGTGTTTGTGTGTGTGTGATCCTCGCCCTCTCAAAGCAGAGATTCTTCCTTAATTGTGTCAGCACCTCTATCTGGCCGAGTGAAGATACAAACTGGCTGCACAGAGCCGGATCAATACCGGGCCCAGGCACATGGTCAATGATGCATTGATCCCCCGGAGTTCCAGCTCTCAGTGCGCTACTTGTCTGCTAGTGAGGGCATGTGGCAGCAGTAACACAATGAGCACATAAACACTTCTTCACAGACGCCTGTTAGGACTCAGCTCTGGCTTTTCCCACGGGGCGCTTCAAAGGATGACACATTGCCGTCTGGGCTTTTCACAAAAATGAGTTACATCTCGATTCAAAACTAAATGCTTGGTAATTGCTGTGGTGACAACAGGGGCAGAATTATTTCCTAACATTTTCACTTTTCTGGTTCTGCCCGCTGGTCATATTCTTCCTTCAGTTCAGTTCCTGTAATCTCAGCCAAATTCTTATTGTTATGTCAGAGTCACGAGAATCAATATCAGCTCCTTGTTTTTCAAAAAACGTCTGAAAAATCCAAATCAATAATCTCACCAACTCCGCTCTGACCAGCGTTTGACCCTCAGGCGAGAGACTATTAAAATGTAGGCACGATTTTAAATGCCGGTTGAGTCGAGGTTTCTGTAGCCGTCAAATCTCCATATAAAGAGCGTTTACATCACAGATGGCCTCAGTGGAAATAAACAAAAGGAAGATTTGAGGAAACACTTTCAGCCTCAGGGGAATAAACCCAAATACACCGAACTCACATGGACACACAAGTGCTCAGTAAATTCTGATAAAAAACGGAAGAGAAAATAGGAAGAGATTCTAATTGAATTGTTGCCCTCTAATGGGTAAAATACGACATTTTGTGAAATCCATTGGGGAGTTTTTAGCACATGTTGGAATCTGTCCAGGCCTCCACTGAGGACCCTGGTCTCCACGGCAACCCGGATATGGGGTAAGAGTGGCCTTTGTCTGTGGAGTGGTGTTTGGAATCTCCACTTAGCACTAGTTCCTGTTGGAAAACAAAGGGGAGCGGAGCCGGGCACTTTACGACAGGGGGACAGCCTGGCCAGCCATTTGTGTAATGAGCGATCACTCACACCCTGTCGCAAGGCCATATGTTAGTTAGCATACAGCCAGTCCCCCTATGTAGAGGAGCAGAGAACTGGTTTATCACTTACTGACTTACTTACTGTTACAACACACACACACTTGTCTCTTTATAGCAGTGAGGACACTCATTGATATAATGCATTCCCTAGCCCCTTACCCTAACCTTAACCAATTGCCTAACCCTAACCTAAACCTAATTCTAACCCTAACCCTAAAACCAAGTCTTAACCCTCAAACAACCCTTTGAATTTGCGAGGACCAGCCAAAATGTCATCACAATGATGGTTTTGAAACAAAATTGCCCCTCATAACTTTAGAAAGACATGTGAACCTGCACCTTCATACACTCAGCAAACACAATAAGTGTAACCAGTCTAACCGACTTTGTTCTAAAGGCCACAGTTACCATGATTATGCAGAAACTACTCGATCGATTTCCATGAAATTTTGTGGGGGTGGAGCGTGACCCGAGGATGAACTTATTCAATTTTGGAGAATATAAATCAGGGAGCGCATCCAGGATTTGGGATAGGGCGGTGGCCTTCTAGTTTCAAAAACAAAAGATAAACCGACTTTGTGGTTAGTAAAGGAATTATCAAAAAACTTTTAGGTTAATTCAGGTTTATTACGCCCTAGGTCCTATTTGTATCTATATTTGAGAAAATCTATCTCACTTCAGTATCACACAATCTTACTCTGCAGAGGGAATTTCCTCCTGTAGATGTAAAGATTTCCATTTCCCTCTCATGAGTGCATTTTGCCAACTTCTGTTTCTAAGATAAAAAAAAGAAATGAAATTCATTCTCAACTTCGGAGCCAACATGAACAAGGACTGGGCAAAATCTCAAATGTTCAATCTGCTGAAGAAGATTTAAAATGACCAAGAGCTCCAGAACAGAGAATAGACAGAACATGTGGTGAGACGGAGGCCCTGTTCAAGAAGATGAATCTTGGTTGATCTGATCAGAAGTGGACAGTTTTAACTACAGGTGTGAGTGCACTCGAGACGCACTGAGGACGCACTGAGATCAGATGTCACAGACCACATTCTGAGGTGGTCTGGGCCACATTCCTCTGGCAGTGTGTACGGAAATGTGTCCTGGGGCACAGTGAATGAATGTCTGCACAACGGACTTATTCTGTGTAAGAGGAAATATTTACGAACTCATTCAGTTGTTTCTCAGATCATGTAAAATCAGCTTTTTCCACAGCATCTGAAATTCTTAAAAAAGCCCACAGATTAAGGGAGGGACATATGAGGAGGAAATCGAACTATCTTGAGCTCTTTAGTTTGCCTGGAACACACCGTGTATAAGATCCAGTTGAATCGTTCATTTCTGGCAGATTAGGCACATGAAGTCCATTGTTGCCTCCTGCCGGTTTGAAAACTACAACACATTTGTTCTGCTGATGTACTTGTTTATTTGCATACTGAGCAGGGAAGTGAGATCCCATCACAAGCGGTCACTCGGGACACGTGTGGATGATACTAACAGGGTCTGATTTGTACACTACTTTGTTCAATTAAGCATTATGGGGCATCAACAAAAATGGTAATTCAATTTTATTTGAGGTAAAACTGACAGTGAACACCCAACATTTAGTATTTTGTCTGTCTGTAAACTGTATTGGATTTGGTTAATACCTGACATAATGATAATGATAATAATGTTGAAATGTTGCCTCTCTGTTTTTCTCCAAATATCTTGTTTGTTGGTTGGTTTTTGAAAATACTACTGGACGGATTACTACAAAAGGATGGAAGGAAGTGGTATGAGTCGGGAAAAACCCATCACATTTTCTTTACATTGCAAAAATGTGAAACCAAGGAAAATAGTTCTTGGTTCCTCTACGAAAACAGATCTCGTGAATTGAAATGTGGAGTCATAAGGGGACTGTTGGGCCTCGGTGGAAGGGTGCACTCTAATAAGTGCCATTCTAGTAAAAACTGAAACTGGTACGGTTGTCTTACTGCCTGTGCTTCTTACACAATCTGGCCTGTTTTATTTTGTCAATAATATAATGTTCACAGGTCTCAGCATTTAATTAGTTATGTACAATCTTATTATTATAATCAGAAGAAAAAATGACCAAAACTCACAAAACAAGACCCAAACTCTAATAAACCAGTTCTATTCTAAACAATAGTTCGAAAATTGAGAATGGCTCTAGAATATAATCGTACATGTCAGTTGCACGTGTATATTTGTCTGCTCGGCTGCTTTCGCGGTTATGTGCTTTGACTGATTACAGCTGACGTGTCTGACTCCAAACTCCCCTTTAACCTCCCAATCTATACATGTCTGCTGCTCGGCCGTGTCTGGAATACTAATGTTACGAATGCCAATGAAAATCAGAAGCTAACAAAGCCCAGTGCTGGGCCTGCTGTGATGGTAAAGGAACAAAAGCACTTGTCTGCCCCTTCGCCGAACAGGCTCCACGCACCATGCAGCTCCGCGCCTCCCGCGTTGACAGTGACAATGGCTTTGCACCTGTGCTGTCAGCATCTTACTGAAAAGAGTCTGTCAACAAGCTCTTTCTTCCATTTCTCTCACTGATTTAACACGTGTCCGCCAGTGCAGAATCACGGCTGCATTTGGTGGAAATCACTCACGGCAGCTCCCCCACGTTACAGATGCACAGGGAAAAACTGAGGGTAAAAATATGTTTCACAGAGGAATACGTGCTGCAGATAAATGTTTTTTTTGAATCCGAGGCTCTGTGTGCTTGGATGAAACAACATACCATGTGTAACTGCTGTTGCCTCCCCTTTGTTTAGACGGAGCCGATGACTTCTCTCTGTTTTCTCTCCTCTCCTGTTTTCATGGGCTGTTGGACAGAAGCACAAGGGAAGAAGAAGCAGAGGTCAGGACGGAGCTAATGAGATTAAAAAAAAACAGTGAGGCACCGGTGAGGAGAAAGAAAAGTGGCACATTTGTGATTATATGAGTAATTCATTTAAGCAGAATAAGAGTGGGTGCGAGAAAAACACAGAAAATAAAATTGTAGGACACTTAAAATGACAGAGTTGGCATTTATTATGCATGAAGCGCTCGCTCCCAGCAGTGAGCTAATATAAGACTGCAACAGTGTTTTATCTGTGTGAATATTTCACTTCTCAGCTGGAAGGCAAAATGCACAAGGACAGAATAAAGAAGGAAAAAAAAGTATCGCCTTCACTCGCAGACGTCCAGGCCCGTGTTCTGCAGGTACGATGTTAAACCTAAAGAAGGTTTTAAGAATGTGTGCCCTTCTCGCACAGTTAATTATCATTTATTAGAAGCTGCAACGCACCGGCCTCCTCATACAGCTACTGACGTGACCTTGATGAGCATCTAAACTCATGCATTATTCACTTGAAGTAGACTCCCTTGCTTTCTTACCATACCTACTGGCCTGTAATAAACATCTCCAACCGAGGGTGTCTAATAAGCATAAAAGCCTTAAAACTTTTCTTTTTCTGAACTGTTTTGCCACAAGTGTCTTCCAGCTGAAAATAGCCACGTCGCAATAAGAGCCAATTAAACCGCTGGTATTCCAGCTTCTACTGTACGTGCAAATATAGTCAGCAGATCAGTTTTGACTGACAATACTTTGGAGCCGGTTTCAAAGCACTGGCACTGACAACCGCGGCATCAAAATGTGGCGAGGGCTGTCTACGGAGGCATGAACAATATGCAGCTCCTGCCACGATTCATGGCAAAATACAGGCAGGTTTTTCTCTGCCGGGGATGGAGAATGTCTCAGGAGTATTCTGGCTGATGGAGCCGCCCGCATCATCCCGCCGACACACCATATTGCCAGCAGACATCAGATTCACAGGGACGAAGAGGCCGACTGACAGCGGTAGCCGCACACCCTCCCTCCCCCACACAGAATACACAGCGCTGATTATATCTAGAGGAAAGGCAATCAAAGTCCGAGTGAGGAAACTGAAAGAAAAAAAAAATCGGAGAAGTGGAGAGATGCACTGGAATGATACCCTCCCTTATCTCAAAGCCTTGAATTCAGACACTGCAGAGAACATGGGCAGGGAATCAATAACATCTTCACAGTGGCTGCACACGCTAGTGAGCAGAACCATGTGCAGTTCAGTGAAGAAGTAATTTGCTTTACATATTCTCCATATGGCCGAGCGAACACATCCCAGACAAATACAAGACTGCAACAGCATTTAATTGAGTGTCAGTCGGGAACAACAGCAGCATCATCATATCTGTGATCTGGTGCTGAGCAGCGAAGTGGTCACATTTTATCCTGAAGCCTGTTGCAGATGTGACTCTCCTGAAGCGCTGGTTAGAGAGCTATTAGCCAGCGAAGAGCAACAGTGCTGAGGGGTCTGCATTATATTTTGGTTTCCATGGAGCTCTTTTCACGGGAAAAAAAGCGGAGCGCCAATAGGATCGCACAGCCTCATTGAATCAGTTATGGGGGGTGAGGAGAGACATCGGCGCCGACGGCTGAGAAGGCACAACAATAGGACAAACCCTCGAGGGGGACTAGAAAGGCCAGGCCACTGAAGGTCCAACAAAGCGGGGGAGCGACTCAACACTAGAGAAAAGGTTTCATCTACATCCACTCAGCGGCTTCGGCTTTTAAATAAATCTCTCTCGCCAACTTGTCATTGACATTTAAGCTCACGAGCATTGTGGGCAATTTAAACATCAATGCAGCCTCTCAATGATTAGCCTCTGCTGATATTTCAGGCTCTGACAATATTATTGCATCACTAACATCCATCCACTATGCAAGAGAGTAGCTCATTACAAATTATGCCCTTCTGCTAACAGGATGTACAGTTCAATTCACAATAGAGATAGCAGAGGAAACTGCAGCAGCCATAAAGCAATGAGAGGTATTGAAGGCGCCAGTACACTCCAACTGAGGTTCCTGTGGAATGAGTGGATTCATCCATATGTTTGATGTAAAAATGCATCCCTGTTGCTATGTTTCCCCTTTGCAGTCCACACTACTCTTTCCCAGCACCCAAAACTGAGAACTGGAAACACCACCAGCCTCATTTCAGTTTGGAAACTCCAGGTCCTTTTTCACTTCCTGATGCAAAACTTTACTTTCAGTCGAGCCTTTTTAAGACATGAACTCTTCGCTTACATTTTCCAGACTTTGCCTTTCACACACGAAGAACGGAGCAAGAGAATTTCCGTATCAGACACGTTCGACGTATTCATTTCGCTACTGAATTCACGTTATCGTTTATGGCACACAACAAACATCTTTCAAACATCTTTTGAAATCTTCATATGGATCTTCTATTTGAATGGCATCTGGAGATATGTGTAGAAACATCATCAACACGCCCATTCACTTGCTATGAATTTTCAGGACATTATCCTGCTGTATACTCACATGAGCTCACTCTGACATTGTACCGGGAGGCTGGCAGGAAAAGCTCAGGAAAATGTACGGAGCAACTGACATTTTGCGTTCTCACATACAGCCCCTCGGGAAAATTTAAGGATGTTCATTGTCTGAAAGCAAGTGAGGTGTGAGCAAGACTGCTTGTGCCACCACCATTTCTAAGATTCTTGTATCTTTCCTCCTCTGTCACTGTGAGCATTTGTCCTCGCCTACGTCTGTGTCCGTTCACGACAGGTTTAACACTTTTTCCTGTTATCGAAAGAACAGGGAAGATTCAAGCCTTTACCGTATATGTGTACTATTGGCTATAGGGACTCATATAGACTCATATAGACTCATTTGTGTTCCATAAGTCACCTCATCCTGCCATTGAGACGGGCAACCTTGGCTATGATGTCAGAGGTCACACAACAGCAGGTAGTCTGACCAGCGACACTTCCTCTGGGGACAGGAAGGGGACAGGAAAACGAGGGAGGAAGTGACAATTCCTCCAGCTACATCTCGCAGCTGGGTGTGACCTCAATTTCTCAGCAGCGTTCACGGAAGCAAACCTCTGAGATTTAGAGGCAACTCAATATTTACAGAGCATAACCTATGAGGCCTTTAAAGCTCTGTATCAAACAGACATAAACACAGTTAATAAAAGGAAAAATCTACAGCTCCGGATGTCAGCGCTGCTCTTTGATCTGTAGCCAGCGTCTGACAGAGTCCACATACATCAAGTTCTAATATTATAAAAATGAGAACGAGGGCAATTGCCAGCTGCCATATATCTCCCGAGCTTCCGCTTTAATGAGGGCAGTGCTGCGGCAGAATTATCGCCTCATCCCATTTGGATTTATTGATCTCCCAGTGTGAGTCAACCATCAGAGATAAAGATAAACTACCACGATGGAGAAACAATCCCCGCTCGGATCAGGGGGCATCGCACAGCTAATCACTCAACCCTCCTCTCCTCTCTCTGGCCACAGCCAAGCCACGGTTTTCTTTGTTCTGCACGCTACAGTAGGTGCACTCGGTATTCGCTCATTTGAAATACACAATTATTCCAGCTAAAAAAATGCAGATTGAACTCATTACGCAGTCCCCTATTTTCTCTGTGTGAAATGTTTCGCGGTAGATAGACCCCTGATAAGAATGCAAACCCCTGGAAACGTGTTGGACGGGTGCTATTGTGATGCTGATGAAAGCTGACACTGTCCATCGCTTTGGTAAATCGGAGGCAAACATTATCCAGGCCCCGTCTCTGTGCGGCAGGTTCCTCCAACAGCAGCCCTGCATCTCTCACCTCTGCAAACATGTCGAAATCAAAGAACAGAGCAAAGTGTCGGCATTCACCGACTCTGTGAAACATCTGCAGCCTGCTACTATAATTGCACAACACCGACGGCTCACTGGTGACACCGTTACGAAGAACAGAAACAAACCTACTTGTTGTTATTTTTTTTAACCCATGCCTGTCTAAATTTACCAACTGCCTTGCACACCACCATACTTTCCCTCTACTTCCCAGGACCCCAAGGCTAGCCCCCTGTCTCAGAGGAGCCAGGGGCCCGGGGGGCATCGCTATGCCGCTTTGAAGTCGGGCGATTAAAGAGGAAAGACCTGTCGAATTGGGATGATGGGGCTAAGGTTGGGAGAGGGGGAGGATCAGTGCGAGGGACAGGAAAGGCTGTGAATACTGAGAGCTCAGGGCCCCACGGGACACAATTAAGAGCAAGGCTTTTTTAGCGAGGGTTACAAAAACACAGTGAGGATACCAGCAGAGCAGCCTTCCAAGCCAAGGTAAGAGTTCATTACTACACACACAGAGGGGGCTGGGGCTGTTAAACTCTCCCCAGTTTGTTCGCCAATTCCCCCACCTTCAGGACCAGCGAGCTGACGAGCCGCAGCATGATAACCACTTCTATCCCAGTTAAATCCTAAAGCCCAGTAAAGCTTGAGAATTGTGCAGCGTACAGCTCACAGAGCCTCCAACTCAGAGAGGAATTGAGATGAAGATCCAGGCAGCGAGCACAAAAAGTTTGTATACGAGTCCTACGGCCTCAGGATGTTGGAGAGCCTTTACAAGCATTACGAGAAACGGTGCAAGTGCACAACACACCACAAATCGATTAATGACAAATTGTAACACACATAAATCATGATCATAAGTCTACTTTGACTCAACAAAAAGAAACTGCTAATCCATTTTCACACATGAACACTGGAAAATGTCCAGAAAATTGGGTCTGGACATTTTCTGGAGTTTGTCTTCCATATGAAGAACGCAGCAGCAGCAGATTGTTCGGGTCAGACGTGTTCACAATAACAGGGAAATTTGGCTTTGCATCTGGGCAGAGCGTGCAGGACATGACATATAGATTTAACTCCGGAATTCACATTTTTACAGCACATTGACACTGGCGTTGGCCCCTACTGAACAAAGCTCTCGAATCTTGTGGTTTTTCTAAGTTGACATCTTCACCGGCAGTTTTTAAATGCATGACATCTCTCTTTCATCCTGAGATATTTATATTCTCTCTTTTCTTCAATTTTGTTTCCATAACATGTTAGAAGCGCAACATTTTCTGGACATTTTCCCAATGTATTCTCACATGGGCTCACTCTCTGGACAATGTTAACAGGGGGGATGACAGAAAGAAAATCTGTAAAATGTCAGGAGATACTGAATAGGGAATTTGTGATCTCACATGCAGCCCCTCCTAAAACTTTTCCAAAAAAATGTCCAGAGTTCAGTGAATGTCTGAGAGCAGCTCTGGTTTGTTTACCAAAGTAGGGCAGTTATATTAAAGCATGTTACTACACCTTGAATACTCTGCGATCAGTGGCACGCTGCACTAAAACATATGGTATCCTGTTTAATATTTTCCACAGGACACTGAATATAGAAATACGTGGCCACTGTTGTCCTATAAGTCAAACCAGCCACTTTAACATGTGTTTGGAACACATCTGTTAACCATTTCTAAGCCTCATTTCAGTTTTACTAAAATACCACAGAGCAGCGGCTTGTTCTGTATATTTGTGGAAATCAGATTCTGTAGCAAAGAACACTCATTAGCACAAAGTCTTTGCTGGAACATTAGCTGTTATTTTGGAGGATGTGTTCTGTGCTCTCACCTTGACCCTGCTGCCCGATTCAGATTCATGAAGCTGTATAATGTGCTAAAAACAATGTGGTAAACGTCTCAATGCAGAAGATGCACAAGAAGTGAAAACAGTCTTTGCACAGTGGGACTCGATACAAGTTATTCTCAAAATGAAAACTAGTCGAGGGCCTTTGAGTTTGTTTTTCTGAGTTTTGCTTTTGTTAATCTCGTCCTCGCTCCATGGACACTTAACAATCGTCTGTGCAAAACAGATTTCCCAATGAAAAACAAAAGCACAACCTGGATTATTATATTATTATATAATATAGATAATTATATTGTAATCTCTAATAAAGGCAATTTAATCAAAGCAACTGTTGGATTTCTGCCAGGTAGTTACTACATTGGTTCAGCCCAAACTCTGAGGCCCAGTGGGTCTGCTTCCAATCTCTGATGGATATCACTGCATACCTTTCTAACCACACTCATAAACACTAACGACTACATTCATACACCAACACCGGTCTGAAACTCAACACGATGAGCGTAAGTATGTGTGATGGACTTATTCCAGTACAAATATATATATATTTGTATTTTTTTGGGCTTATTTGAGACAAAGAATTGTTGTTTTCTAATATGCTCAAACGCAGCACTGAAAAGGCTGGTTTGAATAAACAAATACACTTATTTTGTTCATGAGAACAAACATGTGACTCATTCCACACAAAGGTAAACAGAAAGATGGCTGGAGTGCTTCTCAGTTTATATCTGCTGCTTTTTTATTTACAATAGCCATGTCAACTGGTTTTTATAATACATCTCTGAAAATCTCTGAAAACAATGTTGAACTAAGTGCAGAAGGAAAAGAAAAGGGGGAAAAAAAACTATGAATTCACATATGAATCGAAGACACATTATCTTAGAGGTTCTTGACCACCTTCACTAAGACTCCAAAAAAGTTTTATGAAATTATACATTAACTATGGCATTTATTTAGTTTTGAACTTGCAGTGAGACTTTGGAGGCAGTGGCTGATGTTCCCTTCCTTCCATTGGTCACTTTGAACAGCCCAGTCCCCAGCCAATCTCTCAATTGTAAACTTTATGGTTCATATCCATGCTGTCGACACAAAAAGCCTATGTTACGTGTAGTTTATGCATTATTTACTCGTGCTTTATATAAGTGCCGGCTCAATGTGCCTTATTTTTCTCCAACTCCGACATTTCTCGGCCATTTTTATGATGATTCCGACACTATGAAGGGAGTTAGAAGATCAGAGATAAATATTGAATAATATTTATCGAACTGTAACACTTACAGCTGAATAACACAAGAATCGATATCACACCAAATCAAATATCTAATTAAAGTTACATTGGACTGTTCACAGACCTTGAAATTACCCAGACAATCATTTTTTGATCTTATACAGGCACAGGCTAAAATAAATTACTTATAAGGTCAGTCTAATTTTCCCCTAATGAAAACAAATGCAACATTATGCAACGTAAATAAAAGGTGATTAGCATTAATGTGTTTTTTTCCACCTACACACTCAGGTAATGAAGTGTGCAGCTGTAACCACAGTAACATGGACAATAGTAGTACTCAACAGTCTAAAGGATGAGCAGACGTTTAACAGATCCAGTTTATCGCAAGTTAGATCAAATCAAATTAAGGTTTTCTTGAACTGGTAAACCCCTGCTGGGAGCACGGAACAAGTTTTATATTGTTAATTATGTCAACAGAACTATTAATGTTCGAGACACAATTTAAACTTTAGTAATGACTTTGTCCTTAATATGAGTTTACATTCCAGTGAACTCAGAAGCAACCGAGGCAACAAACTCTTTGAAAGCGAAAACCTTGTTTGACTTCAGCTCAGCGGTGATTGTGCTCCGTCGAAACGGAAAGCTGAACTCTGTTACAGAGAATGAAAGCCAAGACACAAATATTGCACAAGCTGCATAGGAAATCAGAATGCAACAGCTTGTATAACAGCGTTCTCCCATGCAGGGCCATGTTAGCCTCTTTCCTTGTGGATTTGGTAGGGGGCTGCATACGGGAGCAGCAGGGCAGGTGTCCCACTGGGTTACGAGAGCCAGAAGCTTTGCATCTGGATCATTTCCTCCACCCACAGGCCCTCTAGGACGGGGACCTCCTCGTAAAGCTCCACATGTGCCAAAGAACCCCAAATCCCTCTAAATGCTTCATCTGTGTCCGCCTGTATGCGGTGGCTGTGGTGATAGCAGGTAACAAGCTGTGACAACCGCACAACATCACAAGGAGGGAGGAAGCAGTGAAAATGACTCATGCTTTTTTGTTTCTCGCACTATCAAGCAGGCTCGCGCTAATGGCCACAGAGCCTGAAAATGTGTTTCTGCATTAGGTGCAAAAACATGTTTTTTATCACTGGTGTTCCTCTGCAGAGCAGGGCGTGACAGATGGTAGGAGGTTTACTGGAGCGGCGGAAGATGAAACCAGCATAAAGATGAATTCTCAGCTGTTTGGGTTCTGCCCCCACCAAAAAAAAACAACTGGAAACCCACCTTTCCACACTGGTTCACTCTAAACTTGTTACTGTCTGGACTAAGAGTTGAAAGATATTCTTTGAGGAGATATCCTGCTTCTGAGTGAGTCTCAAGAGAACGCCAAGAGGGACTGAAATGTGGAAAAAGGGGGTTGGACATTTTCCACGGTGCAATCTCGTGAAAATGTAGGAGTGCGCTTTAAGGAACATTCCTGCGAACGGCTGAGGGAGCTGCAAGCGGGGAGACGTCAGGAGAAATCATGCTTGGCTCAACACAAAAAGCACTCAGAGAAATGAGATTTAATCTGCTGAGCTTAGAGTGAAAAGCCAGATGTAAACAGTCAGTACCAGCTGTGAGAAAGTTAACTTCCACAGCCTCTGCTGCTCGGAACTAGAATGCATAAAACATCGACACATCGCTGGTGACAGAAACTCTGCAAACACAGATATTTAAAGGCTAAAATAAAACTTTCACAAGGCGGGCAGTTGCGGGAATCTGGGGGGATAAGGTTATCCGGCCACACCGAAACGCTCTCTCTCTGAGAACACGCTGCCTTCAGGCCCGAGCTGTGGGAAAGGGAGTTTATGCAATTACATCACATTGATTTATGGGAGACAGAGGAAAGATGGGGAGAGGATGGAAACTGAACTGCTTGGAGGCCGTCCAAGAATAGGTCCCCAAAGAAACACAAGTCAATAGGTTTACACCACGAAACATGATGGATCCGAGACAATTGTGTGTGGGGGGGTGGATGTGGTCAGGCAGCACGGTGAGGTCAAACCTATCTAAAATGATTGGTTTTGATTTAAGACTCAAAAATAAAAATAGTAAGAGGACGGTCGCAATTGTAATGCAGCAGGTCTCGGTGAACCTGCTCATGGGGCACATGCAGATAACAAGTTCAGAATAGCAATGACGGCAGAGCTTACTTTAAATTTTGCTCAACTCCAGGAAAGTGATGACAAGTGTCTTCCTCGAGCAGATGCTCCAGATGCCATCTTGAGTATTAATTGGGGGCAGTGATGAAATTATGTGTAATGTGCCCAAGCGTGTTCTGCAGCGTTGGCGGGGACAGCATACCTCCATCGGCCCACCGCAGCCTAACAGGTACAAATAAACAGCCCACTTAGTGCTCTCCACTTCTGTATACGGACCATTGTAGTGACCACCACTGCAGGATGCTTGGACTGAAACACATTAGTGCTCTTCCTGAGTTTAAAGTACAAATAAAAAAACTATAAAAAAATTGTACTGAACCCTGGATAATCTCCCGAAATTATCAGGAGGGGCTGTAGGTGAGAACGCAAAGGTCAGAGTCAGTTACATTATCTGGAACTTTTCCTGCCAGCCCCAAAGTAAAAACTCCAGAGAATGTCCGAGAATGTCCTCCAGATAATATGCTACTACATGGGCTCCATGCGAGCAACAGTAGCATATTATCTGGAGGATTCACAGTGAGTGGGTGGGCACTCCCACTAGTCAAAAACCCACTAACACCCACTAACATCTGGCTCTTGTCTGCCATGGGAATGGATATGGTCGGCATTCACTCCCTGGTCAAATGATTCTGTAGAAGATGATCGACAGTAATAGAAACGATACAGCGGGGTGATCGTGCTAATTTGCCAAGACAGCGAGGTGTGAGAGCTTCTTAGCTCAACCAAATGAGCCGAAGATTTTCCCGTTGCTTTCTTCATATGTAAAAAGGAAAAAGTCTGGAGAACGCCCAGACAATTGGGCCTGTGAGTTTTTTTGGAGTTCGTGTCTGGAAATTGCTTTGGAGACGAATGTACTTCAGACACATCGGTCCTGTGAGCTGCAACACAACCACTGAAGTGCTGATCCGTTGTCGAGCTCACCAAAGAAGCTCTCATCTAATTTTTTATGGACCAATGTTGCAGGTTGTTAAAGGAAGTCGACGCAAAACCCAGAATCTATTCAGGAGTTTAAGGAGTTTTGAGCGTTACAAAAAAAAATATGAATACAAATATAGACTGAATCCCAAATAATGTACGAGCCTCCACAACAAAGGAAGAATGTAGCTCATTAATTTTCATGGGGCGATACCAAATAGTGAAGATGTGAACAAAGCAGGAGGAGATTACAGCAGATATTCAGTATAATGAGCCGCGGAGTTACAGTAGGAGACATTAAATGCTTTTTGTTTCTTAACTTCAAAAAGTCCAGCTGTCTGCAAATTCTCAAGCTTCTTGGAAACACAACAGTGCGTTGGTTCGGGCCAAAAGCAACAAGAATAAATATACACGCACACAGCGGCAGACAAATATTGAAAGGGGGGAAGTTCACAGTACAGACTGGATTATCAGGGGTGGGTGAGCGGGTGAGGTGGGGGCGGGTTTACTCTAGATGTGGCAGATCTATGGAAAGCTTACCCAGAGATGTTTTGAGTTTGAAAAGGTTGGACATCTGCTCCCTATTACACAAAGAGAAAAAACACAGCTTGTCCAATTCCAAACTGCCTGCAGAGATAAGCAGTAGTGGTTTTGGTAATTGCTCACATCATTGGCTTTCTCCTCCTCCAATGTTTCTTATGCATCATTTTTATGTGGCGAGATCAAATGAGATCATGTCCGGTTACTGACGGGGAAATAAAATCGTATTTAAGTATCAAAGACAGTCATCCAAAAGCGGTTTTATCTGCGTCAGATCCCGACTCGTCATTTGTCCAGTTAAAGCACCAGTTTGGAGCCACCACTTGGATGAATGATGGAGTTTTTTTTTGCTGTTTTTACTCTATGGTTTGACAGATGAAGCCAAAATAACCTCTACACGTCCAGGGACTTTCGGAGAGATCCACAAAATTACTTTGGCTTCAGCACTGGTTGTTCGAAGCGTTTCTCATGGGATCGGACTCCTGCCAAGCGTTATCGGGAAAGATGATCTGGGCCCGGGGTTTTGTCCAGGGTGCAAACTCCTGGAGAAATGCCAGAGTTGTCTCTTTTGTGCTCAAACACTTCACAGTTCGGGGCATCACACTCAGGTGGTCAGCTTTGGGTTGGACAACTTTGCTTGAACTGCCCTGTCGTCCTGTTGTGGGACAGGTAACAAATCAGTGGGAAATCATCAAAGAAATAAAATCCCTCCGAGCGTCTGTTCTCTTTTTTTAACATTTGAATCATCAAACACTGCAGCCACACACTGGAAAACACCTGCTGAGTCTGCGCTATCTCTGAAAAACACATGCAAAGGTGATCCCTGGATTCTACCGTCAGAAACGTTTGTACTGAAATACATTTTCATAAAAATATCTAACATTCTTTAAATGGTTGAACAGTGGCTCGCTCTCCGTGTGCAGTGGATTCTCTTCTTCCCCTAAGCTTCAAAGGGACGGAGATGCAGGGAGGTAAAGATTAGGGGAAAAAAGAATTATGCTTCATGGTGTGCATGTGTTTATCCTAATCACTATTAGCAAATATTTTTTGCAGGGAATAAAAAAAAGCTCTTTAACTCAAAAAGAAGATATGTCTATTTCCATTATTCACTCCACCGGAAACCATATTCCATGTGGACGTTGATCCTTTATTAAATGCAGCACATTCCCTTTCACAGTAATGGAAGCTTGTGGCCACAACACGTCGCCTGGTATTGACCAACTGTTTGCCCAAAGGACAGAGGCCGAGTTTTAGTGCAGTGACCCATGAGTTGCTGTCTCGAGAAGCACGCTTTTAAAGTGGCACTGGGCTAAAAATTTCATAGAGCGGCATCAAAAAATCATGAGACAGTGAGGCGCTCGGTCTTTGCCGTCTAATTGTTTCCCCCCGCCAGGACTCGAAGTAACCATCTACAACATGTACATTTGATGTGCTGTTAAAAGCCAATTATTTAGTCGGACATGCAGAGGCCGTTTCAGACAAGTAAATTCATCATTAAACCATCACGCGTCTATGAAATCTTCACAGAAACTGGGCTGGAGTGCTGAAGGATGTTAGGTCGCTTGAATGACCTCAAATGGCTTTATTGCAGCGCTGCGAGCCACAGTCCAGCACCCTTTAGTGCTTCAGTTTTCAACCACATCATGACCCATTATGGTGTGAGTGGGGGCAATAAACACAACGACAACAGGAGAAACACCAGCGGGAAACGCTGCAAAAAAGCACACCGGAGGACTTTAAATACCTCAGGTGAGATAAATAAACTCAGCTTGTACTACAGCTACAACCATACTACTACGTTTACTACGTCTACTACTAGCCACTAAAACTGAGAAAATTGAAAACGATGCCGACCCCATTTCAGTTTGAAAAATTTGATGTTTGGAAACTCAAGTTCTTGCTGATTGGGTCTTTTCAGTCACCATGTAGCCTTTGCTGATTCGTCAGGCTACTATCACATGACCCTTTTCTGGAATAAAATAACAGTTGAATGTCGTTGAATTCTGCATTTTACTATGTTTACATATTTAGCAAACAAGGTATGTTTTCAGCAATTTGCGAGAATTCCTGTGTCCATGTTTTCCTGTTTATACCGGCACGTGCATGCCCATTGTATGTAAGTGGTCACGTGACTTATGTTTTCAGGCCTGCATTTTAAAACTATAACAAAGCATATGCTACTGGTGTATAATATCTAAAGATTTTTAGCCATCACCAGCATCCCTCTCGGAGGCTTGTGATCCTGGCAGGAGAGAGATCATTAGCTTGGCCCTTCCCCCAAGTTTCCCCAGGTAGAGGCTGGAACCCGCTGTGGATTTCTTTTTTTCTTGTTAATCAAACACTGATCTGTCCCCCTGATGCCGTGGAGGCTGACAGGGAGCGTGTGTCGAAAGGATGTGTGGAGAATCCAGCCCTGTGGGAGGGATGCTAACGGTTTGTTGTTATCCCACAGGAGCAGCAGGGAGCAGAGCTGTGGACAAGGTGTGTGGGCTTCAAAAGACGGCAAACAGCAGCCGATCGAGCGGTAAAGAAAAAGTCTGCAGCTTTTTAAAACGTACTCATCCTCATACTGGCTGAATATGTTTGAATACATATGCGCATGACCAGATAGGAAGAAGAAGAATCACATTAGCCCAGTTGCGTCTACTACAACATTCTCTTCCAAGTTGAAATAAAGAAATCTCTGCTTAGTTAAGGGTTTTCTGTGCCATGTTTACGAGTCGACTAAAAATGTTTAGCCTACATTCCAGCAGATACGAGATTCATATACAGTAAATATAAAACAACCCAATTTCCAGTTGCCAGCAGCACCCAGGCTGCAGGGTGTGTGTGGGAGGGCTGTACGCGTGTTTGTGTATTTGTGGTTTGTATGGTTATCACTGACTGCAGACAGCAGATTGGGACGCAAACCCAAATCACGCTAAAAATAAATCTCCTAGAGATACTCTGTAATTCAACCACGCTGGCGAGGCCGGGACAGCAGACGAGACTACGTCATATTTACCAACCAACAGCCCTCCCTGTGTCCGTCAGTCTGATGGAACCGCACCACCGACTTAGACGCATCATCATTGTCTAAATGTGAGTTAATGAGCAAACATGTATTTAATTTGTTTAAAATTAATTATATATTACAAGAGGCTAATTATCTGGGTCATCATTAACAACCTACTGTCCATATACTATACAGTCATTCGTGCCCTCATAATTACCAAATCAATTTGTGGTGAGAGCGACTGTTTGTATTTCCCACTAACAATTATTACATCGCATTACACTGCCTTGCCCATCGTCAGTGATTAAAAATAAACAGGATATTTACGGGGGCTCGGATCCCCCTCGGGCAGAGGAAATAAAAACTGCAGAGCTAAGTATGGAGTAAAATAGGGCACATTATAAAAAAAGGCCCAGATGACTAATGAGGGTTTTCTTGTAAAGCTGCGTTCTCTTGTTCCACAAACTTGGATGGAAAGAGCAGGAGCAGCAAAGGAGAAGAACCTGGAAGTAGAGGAGGAGAAGAGGGGTGGAGCCGAGGAGAGCTGGGACACAGTTGTGGTTGGGGCAAGAGTAAAAGAGGAAGACCAGAAGCATGGGAGAGTCCCATTCTATCAGGAAAAAGCTTGAGTCAGGAGGCGGGAGAAGCATTAGGCCCAATGAGTCACAGGGAGAGGCTGTAAAAACAGATATGCCCGGTTCCCAGTACCATCCCCGAAAAACAGCCAAAGAACAACGGATCAGTGGAACAGAGGAATGGTTTTATACTCCTGAAGTGTTTCTCCTCATCAGTGGAGACTGTTTTGATGAATACTTCTGCAAAAGTTAAACAATAGTCAAACTGATTAATTGACTCATGTTATCTTATTGGAGATTTTATCATGTAAATTGGCCGATAAGTAACAACTAACTGCAGATTAGAGATGTCAAACTGGCTTTTAGGTCATTTAGTTTTAGGGCACTTTACACCTACCTTGTTTGGTCCAGACCTTCAGACACTTCAGCTTAGTCTGAACCAAATTAGCATGTGTGAAATGTGCCTTGGAACACGATCCCAGACCAATGGATCAAAATTTAGTGCAACGAAAAAGAGGTGGTCTGATCACGAATCAAACTGAACTATGGATTTGGTTTAATTGCAGCTTAGAAACACGTTTTGGGATAATACAAACTTTCAGACCAATTGCAGGAAGTTGAGACAGCATTAAACAATAAAAGAAGAACAGGAAGCAGAAGCCATTTGAACGACAGGGATGTTGATCCAGACTAGTGTTGAGTACTGCGCCTGAAGTTGGTGATGCTGGTAGTGACACCATAGTGATTATACAGTCGCTATGAAGTTAATTAAATTAACCAGTTCATTCATTTTCTCCACTCAAATGAAAAGACTACTACCCCCGATTCGACAACACGCCAACATCACTGGCCCATCCCCTCTATAAACCAATCAACCTTAAGTATAGGTATGTAGATGCAGCCCACGCACATGATGATGACAGGATGTACTTTTGTCATACAAAGGTCTTTAGCTCGTTCCATTAATTACAATGTGAAACCAAAACTAACAGGATCAAATAAAAACAATGTAACAAAGACATGAACCTTGGTTCAGACTTTCAGATGAGTCATAGTTTCAGAGAACTGACTATAAAATATGAAGTCATTTAGAAAATAAAAGAAGTCTGGATCAAGATAATTTTTTCTGTTATATGTTTATGTAAAAATGGTGGAGAAGAGCTTTTATGCTAACCAGGCCTGTGACTAGACTGAATAATAATTAGTAATGACGAATGATTATTATTATTAATCTGACAGTTATTTCCTCAACTTAACATTTAAACACTGTTTCCTGAAACTCAAGATGATTAAAAGAGATTAAAAAGCAGCAAATCCTCACGAGCGAGAAGCTAGATCTACTGTAGTTGAGATTTGACATTTTACTGAGGAACAAATTAGTTGATTAATCAAATAAAGTTAAAGATACATTTTCTGACTCATCAGCTTTGATATAAACGCGTCTCAAACCTCGACAATGTGTCGTACGGCAGCGTGAATCAGACAAATGGTGATAAACGTTCAAAACTGGACCTGAAGTGGACACATCGATATCATTCTCAGAATCTGACACCGTGCCAGTTGTCTCATGTGCAGACACAAACAGTATACCAGCTCTAACATGGACACAATCCACAGTGTGTACTCTGACAATACAGGCAATTGTTTTACTCTTTATCACATCCTCCCCTTACATTGAGCAAACAATCCTCTGCTTGTGTTGATGAAGTCTGAATCAGAATCTGTGACAGGAACAATTTAGTCATTTAGTAAGCAAGAAAAAAATCAAAATGCAGTCTCACAAGACGTCTTTATCTATAAAATGTTAAAATATTTCCCAAATATTAGTGACAGTAAAAAGCTCCAGTGTTGGGTGGCGATGGTGGAAAACAATAACACATCCACAAAATGAGCTCTTCCTCCCTGGTGCTGCTTGATTAGCACCCAGCTTCTTCCTGCCCAGTGCGCCAACAACACTGGAGCTCATGTGAGTCACCCCAGCACTATTGTGTGAATTTAACCAAAGAACTGCTTGTTCATCCAGCAAAGAAACGCCTCTACAACTGCATTCTGCCATTTTATTTTCTGCGATATTCTCTTTAAGGAAGGAAAGTGCTTCAACTTCAGCAGCACTCGTTGGATCAGAGTTGTGCTCCAGTTTCTCTGAAGTCGGGCAGGTAATCTCCCCACACATTAGCCCCGTGTCACACACCTATCAGGCCCCGTCTCCTGGCCGGCCTAAGCTCCTATCTGAGCTTTGACTACATCTGGGGATAAAAAGAGCACAAGGTGATGAAGAAACCTGCTGCAAAGGCGCGGGGATTTGCCGAGTGTGCTCGCTCTGGGTAATGACCAGCGGGTCCTCAACAGCAGCCTTTAATGGACACCTGAGTGACACGGTTTATTAGTTTGTGAAAAGCATTATGCAGAGGAAGTGATGGCTGAAGGGGGATTTCGAGATAGATGCGATTTAAACACCCCAGACAGGTCTGAGCGCACGTTCGACTAAGTGCCTACCAAGCCGCAAGCCTATGTGGAGAGCCCGCTATCTGCCGAGCCCAGCTTGTCAAATACATACCTTTTACCTCATTACCTGATCAGCACTGCAGTCATTGAGGGAAATGGGGTGAATGCAAGATAACCACAAAGAATTCTTAGGTTGAGCACAAACAGCCAGCCTGCTTCCTCTTGATAAAAAGGAAGCATCAGCGCGCTGAGGCCCCTCAGCTTCCTGCTCTGGGGCCGCCAGCTGCCCCACACTGAGGTCACTCTCTGCTTCCTGGCCCATACTGAGGCACTCAGGGGACAAAGAAATGCATAAATGTGCATATTACCGGATCATGCATCATTTTCTCCTGTGTTCATGCAGGAAAGTGACTAAAACTTGATCCAAAACTGGTTTGTACTTCATAAAAGACAATCACTCTGAGTCACATAATAATCTCTTATGACTTAGGTTTTGATTTTTAGTGTCTGAGGTAACACTTTATTTTAACACCCACACTTCACATTTATAAGTAGTATATAAACAGGTAATAAAGTTTGTAACTCACAAAGAGAAAGCTGTAAACGTTTATAAGGTGCTTTAAAATGGGTGCAGATATCAACAACTAAGGATCATAAGTGGAAGCTGGTAAAATGACAATATAGTATTAATATGCCTTCATGTTATAACTGATGAAAACACTGAGTGGTTGTATACAATAAAATGTATTAATTGTAATATGTTACAATCATGTTATATTACTTATATTACTCATATAACCCCCCCTGATAACATCATCCTTTCAGGGCCCATGAAACCACCGCAGAGGAGGATCCTCAAAGAGGCTCCACTCACACCTCAAACAAATGAAAATGAGATGGAAATATGACATTTGTTTATTTTGTGCATTCATTGGATAAAGGTTACACTCCACACACATTTGATATTTGTGCCTCCTACATCTCTTCAATGGAGCAGAAGATAAGTGGAAATCAATTGAGTGAATGAAGGCTACATATATGTCATGATTGATTTGTTGACTTTCAACTGCGTTTTGTCACAATTTGCTTTAATCAATACACCAACGTTTCCACATCCTCAGGCGTGAAAACAGATTTCCAATATTTTGATGGCGAACACCCAAAATATAGTTGCATTTTATTAGGAAGCCAGAGGGTTTTATGATTGCATGTAACCTTTTAACAATACATTAAGGCCACTTTCACAACCATTTTGTCTGGTCCACAGCGTCAGATTTTTCAGTTTAGTCCAAACCAAAGTGTGAATAGTGCCTCCCACCACGAACCAGACCAACAGATCAAAATTTTGTCCGACCATAAGAGGAAACTAGAAGACGAAAAAGAGGATTGCTTGTAGTCTCTGCCTCCGACAATATAATTTTCCAACAACAAGGACGTTCATTTTGCTGGTAGTGATCCCATAATGATATTACTGTGGCATTGAAATTAACCATGTGAACTGGTTCTTTCATTATCTCCAAAAAGGTATTTGAATACAACAGCCGAATTGACCACATACCAAAGTCAACGCCCGTCTAAAAAACCGAGCCAGGTATAGGTCGACGCAGCCCACGTAGCTGATGATGACAGCAGGCGTATATATATATCGTACAAAAGACTAGTGCGCTCCCTAAATTGCAACGTGAAACCAAAGCTAACGGATCAAATGTAAACACCGTAACATAGACATGAACCATGTTCTAAAAATCCAGCTTCATGCAGGCACCAAACTAGGCTGCTTTATATTGTGGCAGAGTTTTGATATGAAATGACCTTTAGCTAAAAAACAGTCTGCAGCAGACATCAGATAACACTGTTTGGACATCCAGTACAGACTAAACGTAGCGCACACAAATTGAACAACATACACCTTCAAGCCTTTTAAACAACTGATGAAAAAAATGCACCTATCCGGGAGTAAATTATTTCTGCCAGCTGAAAAGCAAATTTCATTTTCTCATGTCTCCTGACAACAAAGATGCTGAACCCATTACTGGCTGAGGCGTCCGCATCACACACATTAAATGAAGGGTCCTCTAGCAATCGAAAAAAAGCAATTTTCTCATTGAGCCAATAGATACTCCATTTAGTTCCGGGCTCTCTACGGACTGCTGCTGCCGTACTGGGGCTGATACAGGGGAAAGCGAGTGTAGACGGATGACCCGGCCTCGTCCTCTCTCTGCCTCGCTGCTCCGAAACCCATCGATATAGATACAGGCGCTGGTGGTGTTGGTGGTGCACGAGAGGGTAAGATAGGATCATACAGAGATGGTTAAAGAGGGAGGAGGAAGGTGTGTGTTGAGGTGAGGCGGGATGAATCGAAAGATGAAAAACCAGGGACTTTGATCCAAAATGGGTCAAAAAAGCAAGAAAAAGGGGAGAGAGGAGCGACAGGTTTCAGAGACATCCAACCATGTGGAACCGCAGATTGATTAATTTCAGCTCTTTAATGAGCTGCGTTTTGTCAGCCCAGGCGGCTGCAAGTCAGTCACCCTGCTCCTCTCAGCAGGAGCTGCCATACACTGCAATTCACACTCGTCTATCCCTGCCAAGAACTGAGAGGAAGAACACACACACAGATTTGCTCATGTCTTTCTATAGCTGTGAGGACACTCGTTGAATACATTCCCTTGCCCCTTAACCATCACAACTAAAGCTACATCCATAAAGTTTCAGAACGATCTTTCTGTCCACAAGCGTTTTTGGCTCTGTATCAGTTTTAATCCCTGTCCATACAAACATGCCGGAATGCATTTCACGCGTTCACTCTCGTACACTGTGCATGTGTGTTCTGGTGTACACAGGAACTGCTTGAATAATAGCAATGCTTGTAACTGACTATACATGTTGCTGTCTACACTGGTAGCCGAGGATATGCTGTGTGTGTCTTAACAATGGGCTTCACGAATCAGCGAAGGTTACGTTGTGACAAAAAAGTAAATCAGCCAATCAGCATGCGGTGGAGAAGGTCATTGATTCCAAATAACTGTTTTTGTCCGTCCAGACTGAAACAGACAGCCCCACAGTTTTCCAACTAAAACAGGGCCAGCTGCGTTTTCAAACCTCTCCATCTGAGTGGCTCCAAAACTCCAGAGTAGTGTGGACGCCAGGCATATCACTAGCAGAGTCGAACACAGTAGCAGTATGGACGTAAATTAAATGCCCAACCCTAATCTAAACCAAATTCTTTCCATAAAATAAAGTTTTAAGCCTCAAACAGCCCTTTGAAGTTGTGAGAACCAGCCAGAATGTCCTCACAACTGTAGAAAGACAAGTACACACACATCTTCTCTCTCTATCCCGACACTTCTTCTCCTATTCATGTGTTTTGCTGTTCATTTCCTTCGCTGGCACGGCGAATGTGTGATTAAGAGCAACACATTATCAGAGGCACTATTACAATGAATGCACTGATCACCAGTGGCAAGTCTCACACCAGGTGTTCTGCGTCCGTAGGTGGAATAAATACCACGTTGGCTCGGTGCAGATTTGAATCCACTTAAAACAAGCTCCCTCCTAATTGTCGTCCACAAATGCATCGCAGCTGACCTTTGATCTCTGTATAAATTACACTGTTGGTTTGCAAACCCTGTTGTTTGCATTTTGTGCTCGTATC